>NC_044393.1:50230225-50533256 GCF_006542625.1 Nomascus leucogenys
AATTTTAAACATTTACTAAAATGTAATATATAAATTTTAAAATTTCTCACACTTTAATATCATATTTCAACTTCAATCTCTAATTCCATAAATTATGGTTAACACTGCTTTGTATTGTGAAAGACCAAAGCAAAAGAATATTGGCTTAATTCCAAAGATACTTCTAGATAGAAAACTCCAATTGACAGTGTGAAAGCGACTGTGATATCTTAACTTTTGTTTAAAGAAAGAGAGTACTGAAAAATAGTTTTAACTTTCCTCTACTATTATATTTTCATAGACTTCTATTGACAAACCCTAAGCATATTATGGAAAGGATCCATCACAGTAAACTATTGATATAATTATTTCTTCCTTTCTATTTTATCTTTCTTTGAGACACATTTGTCAGTTGTATTTTAGCGTTCTAAAAATTGTGAAGCAGAAGATCTTTGTACATCTTGTATTAGCATTTATTTCTAGTCACACTTCTTAGCCATGTTGGGGATAAGACGTGTTGCTTCACCTCTCATTTCAAAGGAGCCAATGCTTATTGTTCACGTTCCTTTCCACCTCGCACTGATAAAAGTGTTCATGGTTTTCATTGTACATTCTTACACTTCTGTGAACCACAAGGATTAAGTGAATTTAAATGATCCTTTCAGCAGAGATAAAAGGTCAAGAATCAGTGGTTCATTCTTCTAATGTATGTTCCTTTTTTTCTTTTAAAAGCCTTGCACTATTTCAGACATTTAATCTAGGACCACATTTTTTTGTCTTCATAAAAAAGAAACCAATTGTTAAGCCTGCCAGAACTAAACATATTGAAACATAATATTTAATAAGAACTTGAATCTGTTTTTGGTAGGAAGAAAATAATTGGTTGGTCCTTTCCTTTATCATAGTGAGCCAGACAACCTCAGCCAAAGGCTAAGTGAGAGACCAGTAATATAATTTTAAGTGACACCTTGACCTTCTGGTGAAAGGCTAAAAAATAGGTGATAGCTCATTTTATCATTACATTGGGTAATTTAGTACAGCTACCACAAACCCTTTGTACAATGAGGCTAGATGCAAATCAATCAAGAGGTTAAATAAACATGGGGGTTTTTTTCAAAGCTACACACTCTTTAATATGCTAAATGTGATTAACACATTATTTTCGTCAGTCCCACACTTATTTTGCTGTATGAATATAAGTTTTTCTGTTTGCTTTTTTTCTTTCTTTCTTTTTTTTTTTTTTTTTTTTTTTTAAGGCAAGGACTCACTCTCTTGCCCAGACTGGAGTACAGTGGCCCAGTCTCGGCTCACCACAATCTCTGCTTCCCAGGCTCAAGTGATTCTCCTGCCTTCGCCTCCCGAGTAGCTGGGACTACAGGTGTGCGCCAATACTGCCCAGCTAATTTTTGTATTTTTAGTAGAGAAGGGGTTTCACCATGTTGACCAGGCTGGTCTTGAACTCCTCACCTCAAATCATCCACCCCCCTCACCCTCCCAAAGTGCTGGGATTACAGGCGTGAGCCACCACACCCAGTCTATAAGCTCATTTTGCACTTTAAAAGTTCAGTTTTTCCTTCAGTTATCCAGAAAAATTGGATGTCATGGCAACCTTTTAAATTGTTAATGCATTCAACATACATTTGTTGGACAACATTTCTGTGCTACACATTGGACAAAGTACTAGGAAATTATGCAGGTATGGTCGTGTCTCTGCTGAGCTGAGTATCTGTCTCTTCTGTGAGTTCCATGCTCTACATGTTTGAAAATTATGCCTAGCATTTCCAATTTTTAGGAATTAACATTTTCATTAGGACATTATGAATCCTGTAACATTTCACACATGTGTTTTAAGCTACAGTTTATGTGACTATATTTAGCTCCTTAACGGGGGACTCTGAGACCCAAAGAGTTGACACATGAATTAAAGCAGGGGTGAGTCATGTGGTATATAGCGTTTATATACTCCTGATAGTATAATCGATAACAGGAAAAGCTTTGGGTCAGCTGGGGGTCTCAGGAGTCATCTCTGCTTAGGAGTGAGAAGAAAATCTGACTGTGCTCAGGGATTCACCGGGGTATGCGTTCAATGCCAATTTCCCTAGTCTCACCTACAAAGGTATGAGTCAGTCCTTGAAGGGGAGGATTCGGTATTTATTTTTTAACTAAACTCTAATGCAATGTGCTGGACTGAGTACCGACATTTGGAAACCAGTGATTTAGCCCAGTCTCCAGTATAATGTAAAACTTTTACTTGTATCTCACAATAATGAAGCTCATTCACCCCTGCTTGAATGCTGCTGGTGTTAGAACTTAGTACCTCTGAAGGGGAATGTTTCACTTTTAGCCACCTCTAGTTATTAGAAAAGGTTTCCCTTTGCTGAGTTAGTATGTGCTTGCTTTCTATGTCTTCTGCCTTCTAGACTTAGAATAAAACTAATTTCTCTTCTTTATTATAGTCCTCCCATAGGCTGTCATATGAAGATAGCTAAATCTGCTCTTTTTCAGAAATGTGCACTCAGCTCAACAGTATTTTGAACGTCATAGCCTCGGATCACATTATGATGGCTAAAGAGACATAAATACAGCTGGTCTTCAGATACAATTCCATCTATAAAATTCTTCATCTGTTCCTTGTTCTTTTTTTTTTTTTTTTTTTCCATTTTCCTCCTTTGGGAAGCTAACAGCTATAACTTGGGATGGGGAGAAGCCTGTGATGAAAACACATGTAACTGCATGATTTACCTCTATCCGGCTATTATAGGGACACGAATTACACAAACGGTTTCCCTTGCTAATATTAATGAAGAAGGGCTGATTGAAAGGTAGCCGTGGTGATGGGTGTGTAAGGAGGGGAGAGGTTCACACTTATGTGAACAGGAAAGTGTCAGAAGCTATTTGGAGTTGTCAGAGAAAATCATGGCAGCGGATTCCTTTCCGTTAGCATTCAACAAAAGCAAGGAGAATGGCTCGCGAAGGTGCCTAGTTAAATCTCAGTAAAAGATAAAATAAAGGGAGACGAGACAATGAAAGAAAAGCTTACCTCAGTCCTCATTGTTGTTTTTTTCCCCTATGGGCTCATTTT
Source organism: Nomascus leucogenys (assembly GCF_006542625.1). Taxonomy (NCBI): domain Eukaryota; kingdom Metazoa; phylum Chordata; class Mammalia; order Primates; family Hylobatidae; genus Nomascus; species Nomascus leucogenys. The sequence continues at coordinate 50,233,287 of NC_044393.1, forward strand.
TCTTTGGAAAAAAAATCATATTTCATCTTCAATGTATCATGGCCTTCTCAGAATGAATTCTTAATAAGCAAAAACACACCTTTCAATGTGAATAGGTAAAAGAACCAAAGCATGTCATGCTGAATAAAAGCATGCTATTGACAAAAGAAAAAAAAAAAGAAAAAGTAAGAGCAGGAACCCATCAACTTCTTTTTCTTTGAGAGATTTTTTGAATGTAAGTACTAATATTTTGGAGGTAGTGTCATCTGTGCTCATAGTAGCCCAAGGGGTCAGAATAACCATGATGATCATGACGTTGGCCCACAGAACCTTTCTGCTTGCCTTCCCTCTCTCTCCTTGCCTCTCTTTATCCCCTTCTTTGTCTCCCTATCACCTATCAGTTACAGCAATATTATTTAAAAAATAGCAAGTGTTGTTGAACACATACTATGTGCTAACCTATACACACACACACACACACACACACACACACACACATATATAGGTTATATATGTATCATGACATTCAGTTCAAAAGGAACCACGTGTGCTTTTTTGTTGGTTGTTTAAGCAGAAAAACTGGAAATGAAATAAAAATTATATTCTTCTACTTCTCTAGCTGATGCTAAAATGATCTCTAGAGGATTTCACTCATTTGGGGCTGTTAAAAAGAAAACGACAGTGACAAATTGAAGGGAGTGCAGAGAAACAAAAATGATAAAATTCTTAGAAAACAATGTTTGTCAGAAAAGGTGAACCTAACTTGATATGTTGAGCCGGAAAGAAAAGAAAAAAACTTAAGGGACACTTGAGAATGATCTAAAATATACAATGAAATATACACTGGGACAGAAATCAATTATTCTCATTAACAAAAAGGACAGCTCTTGGGGTGACAGCCTTAAACTCTGCCAGGAATAAATGATGTGAGGTTCAACATTAGAAAAGCTTTTACAATGTTTTCTAAACCTACTAGGCAAGAAAATCGTGCAGGAGGAGGTATTAAAAACAGGTGTCAAGAGACACCGTTGTGAAAACTTTGACAGAAACATTTAAGGCCGAGGTGGGACATCCAGCCCACAAATAAAATACTTTATGTGTTAAATCGGTCCTGCTATATGCAGCCTCATAAATGTAGTATGAGAAGCCTGTTAATATAAATCATGGCTGTATTGGTACCACAGGCTCCTCTGTATGTTAAAAATACAATATTATAGTAATGGCATTTGTTTGTACTAATTACCTGCTTACTTTCATATGCATAATTTGCCATTGTTCTGAAATTTCTTTGGCCAAGGTAGAATTTCTGAATAATTTTGCATATGTGTGGAACATAGATACTGAATGTTAGTTATGCAGAGCATATCATAGCTACATCTTTAAAGTTTTAGGGCGAAAAAATGCTTTTTTTTTTTTCCTGGAAGCAACTGAAAAGTTGACTCTTGTTCATACATTTCCATTTTATTTTCATTCCATTCCTCAGCTATCCACTCACCTCTTTTAATAATACGGAAGTAAATATCAACCAGAAACTTTAGGGTAATGTGAATTTTATCTTTTAACTAAAAAACACATTATATCCGTAAGTGTTTGTTTTATAGACCTAGACAATTAAAGTGAAACTCTGAAAATCAGTGGCTCCCAAAGAGCCCTTATTTGGGTTCTGCAGTTGGGTCTGTGTTAGAGATCAAAGATGTGCTTCCCACCCAGTCATACAAAGGAAAGCGACCCAAAGTAGTGGCTGTTTGTTATTTGAAACTTATCCATTCCAAGTGAGTGTTAATTGGGGGATCATAGGCTGTGATTCCTAGCTTCACACAGCAAACCTGAAAGTCACTAATTCTTCTCTTCTTTGATACTTTCCTAGAAGGCTTACAGTAATTAATGTGCTTTTAAAAAAAATACAAGGCCTAGTTTATAAGATGAAATATGTTTGGAGAATCTATTGATGATGAGTATAATACAGATTTATGTTTAGGCTCTTTTTTTGGACAATGTTTAGTACTTTGAGGATGACATAATGGATCCTTATTATATGCATACTATATTGGGCTTAGCCAGTCCAAAAAGAGCATCTGGCATGAAGGCTATGAAAAACAACCTTATGCAATTAGAGGGTTCAGAGCTCTGAAACCTGCCCCTTCTGTTGCATCACTGGGAGAAGCCCCATTAATCTTATTAAACATTTAAAGTTATCTGTAAGTTTAACACAAAGATCTTAAATGTGTTTTTGTCAAAACAAGAGCCAGGCAAAAACTGGTATTTTATCAGCTGTTTTATTACTTTTCAAGTTACAGTGTACTGTTCTCCACCAAAGAGACAGAAACATTAGTATTCAGTAACAGCCCCAACAAAGACACTGTTTGCAGAGCAATAGGCTCATGTGAAAAAAATGAGTGATCTTATGATTAGGGACAGGAAATGGAATTATAATAGTCCAAGAACTGAGAATAACTGCAGTGCCTGGGATGTGGGATAAGGAAAGAATGTGGAAAGATGAGGGAACACTTTACTTGTAGAATAGTCTATACTTGAAGATTTCAGGATGTAGAATCAATGCTAAATTCATTAAAGCAGGATTAGGAAAGCAGGATGGCTGGACAACGATGAAAATTGTATCCCTTTTCTAACTCCATCTTCCAAAAGCCCTTACAAACTTTGTCAAAACTCATCAGTGGCCCCCTAATCAGTAAATCCAATGACTTCTCCTCTGCCACTTCTTATTTGTTCATACTCTACCCTTGACATCTTTCTTCATAGGCTGCCTTTCTTTGCCTTATACGGTACCAAGTCTCCTGATATGTATGCAAACCCTCTGCTCTTTCTTCTGTTTCTATTACCTCTTTCCACCCTAATATCATCTTTGTGGCACTATTGCAATAGCCTCTAAATAGGTCCTCCTGATTGGTATTGCCTTTACGATAGAGAAGACAATAAAGAGTCACTGCTCTACTCACAAAAACTCAATGGCCCTCCTCACTATAAACACTTCAGGACTCAGATTCTAAGTTCTTCACAACCAACTTTATCACCATTGCATTTTTCATGGGTGCTTGTCTAGCCGAATTTGTCAGTAGTGCCTGTCCATATTTTCTTCCATAATTGACTTCTGGATTTATTACAAGTTAGATTCTCTCAAAATTTAGCAATAATCTACTTACTATTGTTCTTATACAGAGCCACAAAAGATTTGAGGTGGTTGAAAAGAATACTTAACACACAATAAAGCAAAACAGTTTTTAATTTTGAAAATCTGTATTGTTTTTATCATCTTCCTTTTGTTTTAATACTCATAAAGAAAAGAAAAAGTTACTCTTAAGAGTTCATCAATAGTACAATGTTTTATAATCCTTTGGGTACATACCCAGTAATGGGATTCCTGGGTCAAATGGTATTTCTGGTTCTAGATCCTTAAGGAATCACCACACTGTCTTCCACTACTATAAAGACACATGCACATGTATGTTTATTGCAGCACTGTTCACAATAGCAAAGACTTGGAACCAACCCAAATGCCCATCAATGATAGAGTAGATAAAGAAAATGTGGCACATATACACCATGGAATACTATGCAGCCACAAAAAAAGGATGAGTTCATGTCCTTTGCAGGGACATGGATGCAGCTGGAAACCATAATTCTCAGCAAACTAACACAGGAACAGGAAACAAAACACCACATATTCTCACTCATAAGTGGGAGTTGAACAACGAGAACACATGGACACAGGGAGGGAAGCATCACACACTGGGTCCTGCTGGTGGGTGGGGGGCAAGGGGAGTGATAGCATTAGGAGAAATACCTAATATAGATGACGGGTTGATGGGTGCAGCAAACCACCATGGCACGTGTATACCTATGTAACAAACCTGCATGTGCTACACATGCATCCCAGAACTTTAATTTTTTTTAAAGTTCATCAATAAAGAAAATTGAAAATTCTATTTTCAAGGGGAAGTTTAAGCATTTCATGTTTATGTACCTAAAATATTGAACAGTTCTGTGTATATCTTGACTCCAAGATTTTATTTCCTGAAACAAAATATTTATTTATTGGAAGGTAGAAATAGAGACTAAAACTAGAATTTGTCCTACCTACACTTTAGAATTAATACTTTAATTCTGTGTTGGGAATTAAAATTGCTATTTCTTAAAGTAAAAAAAAAATTGTAGGATTACAGAGATAAAAAAAAATTTATTTGGTCATCGCATTTTTGTCTTTGCCCTAAAGACTATTCTTTTGCACATCTTCACCACTGCATTAAGATGTTAGTGTAATTAAGTTGTCATATAAAGGTTGTGATTCTGAAGTTTCTAAATTAATGCCCTAGGTTTTTATGAGAAACACATTTATGCAAATTCTTCTTCTCCTTTCCCTGACTCGAGTCTCTCTGCCATTTTTCTAGGGTTGTGACACTGACTGCCTTCTCTCCTTACTCTGTCAAGTCTCTGAGTAAACTTCCTCATGTTTGTGACTTCACTTATCACATGTGTAGTGTTATCTTCTCCCCAGGTCTCCTTCCTGTGCATAGGACCCACCTAGAAAAATATCTACAAGTATATGGCAGCATATATTACAGACCGATGTTCTGAAAAGTGTAAGGGCTTTGGAAGTGGAAAGATGTAGATTTGGTTCTACTGGTTCTCATCTGGGGGACTTCAAACAGGGTAGTTGATCTCTTTGATCCTCATTTTCTTCATATTTAAAATGAGTGTATTAGTTTTTATCTAAATACGGTTGTGTAATACAATATATAAAAATGACAGAGAATCTGCTGGATAATAGTAAGTGACAGTTGTTGCTATTATAAATTTATTCTTTATGACTTATAACAGACCAGGAATATGAAAGAAAGTATAAGTCTATTTGAAATGTGCCAAAGAAAAGTATTGACTTTTCCCGTCCGCATATACAAACTGATTGATTCTGGCCTAATTGATAAGTGTACATCTAGGGGTTATTGACCCATGGGTCTCAAACAGGGGCAGTTTCAGCCCCCCATGAGGCACTTGGAAATGTGGATATGGAGAATGTATTTCTGGTTGCTGCAATGTCTGAAGAGTGTGTGCTATTAGCATTTTGTCGGGGAAGTCTGAGGGTGAGGGTAGGCATTTTAAATGTCCTGCAATGAGCAGGATAATCTCACCAACAAAGAACTTGTCTGTCCAGGATGCCAGTAGCACCTCCAATGAGATGATCCTACAGTGTCGCCCTCCCTTAGCATGGCTTGTCAGTGTAAGGCCCTGAGAATTAAGAGTCACTTTTAGGACCACCCTCTAAGCATGAGCCTCCATCAAGATCCATTGAGCTTAGTGCTTATCCAAGCCCTCTCAGGCCTTTTCCAGACCCAAGACTTATTAACCAAGTATCTGAAAGACTATATGGAAGAAGGTGATAAGCTTACTCCTCTAAGGAGCACAGATAGGAAATGAATTCCTACTGGGTTAAGAGGGATTTAGGTCAGCTCTACAAAGAATGATTTGATTATGAATGTTGTCAAAACTCAGCATAGGTTACAAATGAAAGTGTTTAAATCTCCTTTAGAGAATATTAAAAACAGGATTACCCCTCATACTGGAAATGTTGTGGTTATAATCCTGTGTAGAAGCAGGAAATGGATAAGGAGGTGGTCTCAAATGGTTCCTTCTAGTTCTGTTACATGAACTCTAAAAGGCCATCTACGATGTTGTAAAATATATCCTCTCTTTCTCAATCCTGTTCCTTTATTGCTCCCTACTTCCCACTTTTACAAAACTACTTTTACAAAGTAAGCTTACTTTGTTCTTGAGGGTAACCACACTTATTAGGTACTTCCCCTAAGGAACCCTAGCATTCAATTAGTGGGAAATAATATAATAACTCATTATACTCCATTTCAATACATGCTGTATATACCCAAGTAATATCACAGAAGATTATAGATACTTAGAAGATTATGCACATAAACATTAATCCTGTTAATGGTTCTTGAGTTATTCCTTTCTATTGAAAGGAACTGGGGAACTGTAAGCATGTCATTATTTTTCAGAGGCTGTGTGTGGCACAGTCATCAAGAGAGGACTGTGATAACTTAAGCTAAAAAATGCAATCAAATATACATATCTAGTTGTTTTTATTTTGTGTCTCTGTTTGGATAAAATGTAAAGATAGATGAAAAAGACCTCAATGCAACTATTTGCTTTTGATTTGGTTTTATTAATGTCTAATCACCAGTTGGACTGATTTTCTCACTGGTTGCTGAGCAAAGCTGACTATGCTGACTTCATTGTTCGCTTTGTTGATTGCTTCTGTGGTGGACAAAATGTAGAGAGAACTGACACATCTAGGCCCTAATCTAGGGCACAGTTTCCTTATGTTTTGTTAAAATGATAGCACCTCATCTCTGATCAGTTTCCCTTCATTGGTATTGCCTCCTAGATGTTAATGGTTCCGTTACATTATTTCACACTGCTGCAGGTGCTTCCTCCTACCTGTCTTTACTATGTGTAAATTCTAGAATAGCATTTTCTCTTTCGAAGTCATTTGCCCATCACTTCATCAGAATGACTTTGTGATCATGAACACTTTCTGTCTTTGAAAGGATCTTTCTTTAATACAAACTTAATAAACAGTACATATGTCACTATTAAGTTAGAGCTGTGCTCATTTAGGATATTAATGTCTTTTATATACAGAACATTACTTAACATTTTGATAACTTTTTAAAAGTGTTTGAATCACTGATTCATTTATCTAACAAATATTTGCTAAAACCATGATATGTTCTAGGCATTGGGACATTTGGCTGGAAGCTGGGAATTGACAAATGAAAAATACTTGGTTTCTGACTCCTAGGAGATCAGTCTAATGGGGCAGATAGGCATGTAAACAATTATGGTACAATGTGATAAGTGCTATAATATCAATATGTACAAGGTACTGTAAGAATACAGATGTAGGGATGCCTCACTCTCTCAGAGAAGGGAAAGGAGAAAAGAGTGAAAGGAAAGGGTGCACAAAGGAGGTGACATCTGAGCTGAAACTTGAGAAGTAGAATTTCATAGAATTTCATGGGTGAGGGCAAAGTAGACACGATGTTTCAATGTTAGTCTAAATTGTCTTTGTTTAGGAGTTAAGCAGGAATGAATGAATGAAATGTCATTCATGATAGAAATTACTTAGAAAGTTTAGCAGTTATATCATTAGATCAGATAAATTTCTCACTTGGAATAAGTGATTTGGTGAGAAGGAGAGGGATCTTTTTTGCAAGTGGAATAATGTTACTTCCTTTTTGTTTTTTGTAATGTTCTCTATATTTCAGAATGATAAATTTCAAAAATAAAACAAGAGACAACGCAAACACCCCTGCCATTTTATTCTTATTTCTATAGTCATTTGGGCAACATGGTTAAAATTCACATAATGAGTCTAAATATTGTAGTTATTAAAGCTGTCTCGTGATTGGTAGGACTTTATATTGATAAGGACTGTGGTATCTCATCACTCAAGGAATCAACAGGAAAAATGATCAAGTATCTACTACATGCAGCTATGGACTAATGTGAAAGATACAGGTTAGGTTAGGAGATAAACACTAAATACTAAAGGAATTAAGTGACCATATAACTTATTATCCAAACCATTACAGAAGGAAGGAGGTTGACTAATAATTATGTCAGAACAACAGGAATAAACTAAGTTTATCTTGAGCAAACCTTACCACCCTACTAATGAGTAGGGTCCCTCTCCAAATGAGTTATACATGTAATAAAAACTCTGGGGATAAAGGGGAAGATCACTTTGAGTGGGAAGCAGGCAATATGTTGACTGGCTAAAGGATGATGAGCCCTTTTCATGAGTAAGTGGTACCATGGGCATAAGTATTGAAGGCAGGAATATTCTGGAAAATAGAGAATATTTCAAGAGGGACAGAGTAGTAGGCTACATAAAATTGCCAATAAAATTTTTAAAGGATAAAAAAAGGTGAGATTCATGAAAACCCCATTGGATTTCAAAATTAGTTTTCCACTGGTTAGTTTTCCACTACTCCATTGTCTTCTTAGTCCAGCTGCCCAATAAAAAGCATGCTCTCCCTGATCGGTACTGCCTCCTTAAGCTTCATTAGATCAGTTCTGCTTCTCCAGTACTTGAACTTGAATATAAATTTTTCCTTTGCCCCCCTCTTGGAAGTTTTCCACGCATTCCACACTTGCCCATGACTAGGACTTAGATTTGGTTCTGTTTTTTGGTTCAGTCTGTGCCCTGAGGCTACGCACCAGCCCTGTCTCCTGACAGCTCCCCCAGACTCTGTACTATGCAGAGCACTAGCTTTTCTGCTTGATTGTAAGGGGTGATCAAAAAGTGTTAACTTCACGCAACTCATTTAATAGCACTGGATGCCATGTTTCTCATTCAAAAAACTCAGAGGATTGGACGAAATGATGTAATAAATGCCAAAGTGTTCTAATTTTCTAGTAGAAGAATCCCCAGTACATCCATAATAATTCTTATGAGAAGACTTCTTAACTCAGAAGAAATCATGTGAGGTTGCAAATGCCAGTCATGGTCATCAGACACAAAGCCTTGCATGTACTGCCTTAGACATGGTAATTGGTTGATAAATGCTTATTTTTTTTAATGATAGAAAAGACCAATCTTCACATAACTATGTGCCTGACGCATTTAAACTTTCTTAAGTACCATTCTTATTAAATGATGTCTCATTTTAAAAATTTTTCTTTAACTGAAAAGAAAGCATGAAAAATGTACTTTAATATATGTCATTTAAAAGCTATCTGTAAATCTAAATTATATGTTACTATAAAATAGAGAAAAAAGATAGGCTTCTATACACTTATATAATTATATATATAACTCTTTTATATAAAAACCTGACATGTACTAAAGTATGAAGAGACTTAGTAGAGCCAGATCAACACAATTGATAAATTATAATGCCTACAGTATAACAAAGTAGTATGACTGATACTACTATCTAACTGCAAATAATATTTTGGGCCATGTTCAAAGCAGACCCTGTGTGATGGACCTCAACTTACTGATTTTCCTGTCAATCTACTTTTAAAGAAGGTATGAAAATGAGAGAAAAGAGAAAAGAAAGGAAAGAGTAATGGGAAGTTAAAGAAAAAAACTGTTTAAACTGAGTTATGTTGACTCAAACTTGGGGAAATTATCTTAAAACAGTTAAGATAACAGCCTATCAGGACTTTTCATCCCCTATCATGAGTACTACACGGAGCATAAAATTTTGAATCAAGGGAATGCTTTATTTGTTTAGTAAGAAAATGCCTCAATGTATTTGGCAAGAAAGCAGCTATTAAATACATATTCATTATTTACGGTAGTCCCGAAAAGACACAAAATTAAAATGCATTGATGCTAGCATTAGTATAACATCCACATTCATCACAGAACCTACATTGCCTTAAAGATACTAGGTATGATTATTCATCCATAATGTAATATGATTATTTGTAAAAATAATAATAATAGAATAAAATAACAAAAAACTGAAACACCGGTTTTTCAAAAATGTACCAAATACAAACTGCGTTTTAATCAACTGTGACACTGGATTGAGCTGAAATAATCTGTAGTTTTCCCTTCAATCCTCACTTCTTTAGCATTGACAACAGTGGCCATGCAGATATATACTTTAAAAAAACATCGATAGTTTTAGAGAAGAATTAATTTTGTAAGTTGGCTTTTCCAAGAAAACAGTTCTTCAGGTTAAAAGAGTAATTCCTGAAGTGTATAGAATTAACAAGCACTTAGAAATATGAGGTGGCTGTTTAAATTAGAAAAGGTCTGAATCACCAAGAAAGCAGTGTGAGAATCTAAACATTCTTACTTGTTCTTGTCTTGAGCACTGAGGTTTTTTTCTTACCCTCCTTTTATACAGTCTTGCCTTAGCAGAAGCCACATATTATGAGTTCATTTAGCTTTATGTTTGTTTAAATGTGTTTCTATAATGGCATTATGTCTTTTGGGACTATAGAATCATTTAGAAGAGAAATTACCTCATTATAATGGATTTTGTGAGAATATTACTTTTCTTTTCTAATTTTTTATTCTATTGCATATACTTCTTATTACTGAATATATGGCATTGCCATTAACATTGCCCTTGCCCAAAGCTAGCAGGTCACTGGTGACTTAGAATCAGTGAAAACAATATCCTTTTAACTTTTAAATGGTGTTTTAGAATATACTATATTCTTGATTCATAAGGCACAATGTGGTCTGTAAAATAATCTCTTGTTTAAAGAAGGAGCTAGGCCAGTGTGCATGTAACACTAGTTGAGTTTTGGACACATCCTACAATACTGTCCTCAGGTGCATCATTAACTTGATCTGCACCTCTAATTTAACTTCATTTCCATTTGGAAAACAAGAAAGATGATGGTTATCAAAACAGGATTGTTTACAACATACTGAGGTCATGATTCATGGCGTGCCCTGCATATTTAGTGCCTTACAATTTCTAAACAGATTTCATTTATGTTACCTCATCTGTGGGGCGGCAACATAGGAATTTCTAGGTGAGATTCAGATTCAATGTCTTATGTAAATCTGTAACAAAATAGAATCAGGAGCAAAACCTGACTCTCATTTCTCCTTGATGCTTTTAAATTCTGCATTTTGATAAATGTATTTATCAGTAACAATCCAAACCAGTAGCCTTCTCTGCCTCCTTCCTTTCCTCCTCTTACCTCTGCTTACCTGCACTAGCTTATTCTTGCTGTCTGTATCATTAACTTTCTTACCTTCTTACTCTTTTTTTAAGCACACAGAATCACACATTCAAACACAGAATACAACAACAACAGCAACCCATAATTCTCAATTTTGTAGACATGAAAAGATCCCTGGCTCTTTTTATGGCCTTGAAGTGGAGTCAATTTGAAACTAGTTACAAAAGCTAAAGAGTATGTCTTTGGTTCTTTGCAGTAACCCCCAGCAATACTGACTGTAACTACTATATCACATTTACTTACTGACAATCATCTATAGTTCTGAAGTTTTTTGACCCAGATTTGGACACTTATGAAAATAAACAATGTTTCAGTATAATCTAATTGAAAAGAGAAAGCTTTGTCCTAATCTTGTCCTACTTTATTCAAATTTTGAACATGTTCACTTTCTCTTCTTAAGAGCTTTTTATATTTCAGGAATGCCAAATCACTTTTTTCCTCCATACTTCTCTATGTATGTATTCAAAACTTTATATAGTCATGCCATTTCAATTTCCTTGGTCTTAAGCTTATAATTACATTACATAAACTCTAGTAACTGTCCATGATCTTTTAAAAATATGCTCGCTTGGGCCTTAACACTGAATAGTTGCATATAATCTCTTTCCTGATTTGGTTAATTTGTAGTTTCTAATTCTATGTACAATAATTTGATTGGTCCATTATATTGGGCGGTGTAACTCATCTTCCCAGAGTTATAAATAACAAAGGTGAAACAAAAGAATTTCTTATTCACATTGATTTAATAAATGAGGTAGACAAAATATTAAAAATTACAAGTTATTTAACTTGCCCAATAGAATCATTTAAAGTATAGAATAGATACATTTACCATTTTTTTTTTAGCTGCCTGATTTGGAATGTTTAGTTTTGAAGCATTAATTTGGGAAACTTGGGGCCTAACAGGTAGCTAGTACCTCATGCATAATAGGCATGCCATAAGTATTTGCTCTTGCTGTTCATTATTTGAAATTCCTTCCACCTCAAAGAAATCTTGTTTTCTTCTGATTGAGAATCAGTTTTCCTGGCGCCAAAATAGTCAATTAATGAAACACTCTCCTGCACGATCAAGTGTTAAAAAAAAAAAAAAAAAAAAGGCTTTGCTATTTGGATGGATTTTTCACGTATTTGCAGTTGAATTAGCACTATGCAAAAAAAAGCCTCTCTCCTTATTAACTTTCAACTAGAAACTTTTATTAATATATAAAAGGTACACTGTATAACAAAAAATTATTGACTGCTCAACATCAGCAGTGCACTATGTCATCATGATTGTCTATTTAAATTTAAGCCAGTGGGTCATTTGTTAGTGTCTTCCATATACTGTGTTTGTGTTTGATTTATAGTTGCTTTATACATAATATTAACTACATCATGTCCAATAAGAGCAAAGTGATGAGCATATTGAAAATATTAGTCAGAACACTTATACAATTCTGTGGAAAATAAAAGTAGTAATTTAAAAATGACTATAATGGTTAATTTTATGTGTCAGCTTGACCAGGCCACGGATTGTCCAGATATTTGATCAGACACTATTCTAGATGTGTCTGTGAGGGTGTTTTTGGATGAGATTATCATTTGGATCAGCAGGTTGCCCACCCCATAAACACCACCCACCCCCCTCCCCACTGCCCCCAGGCTAATGTGAGTGGGTCTCAGCCAGTCAGTTGAAGTCCCAAACAGAACAAAAATGTCTGACCTTCCTGCAAGAGAAAGGGAACTCCTCCTGCCTGGAGACTCTGAGCTAGGACATTGGTCTTCTTTTTGGCCTTTGTACTTAAGCTGAAACATTGGTTCCTCTTGTGTCTGGAGCCTGCCAGCTTTTGGACCGAAACTTAACACCATCAGATTTCCTGGTTCTCAGGTCTTCGTACCTAGACTGTGACAAAGTACTTGGTACTTGGCTGTCCTGGGTTTCAAGCTTGCTGACTGCAGACCTTGAGACCTCTCAACCTTCATGATTGTGTGAGCCAATTCCTTGTAATAAATCTCTTTATATATACATATGTGTGTGCGTGTGTGTGTGTGTCTGTGTGTGTGAATACACACACACATATATTCTATTGGTTCTATTTCTCTGTAGAATCTTAACTAATAACAGTGACTAAAAGTATTTAAAAATTTTTAAATATAATTAACAAAATGAATTACTCACCAATTATAAAGATGCTGAAGGAACGAAATAAGACACATACAACATGTGAATTTTAACATTCTATGTAATCGATGGTGATCAGAAAGTGGTAAAACAAAGGTATTGGTAAAAGATGAAAAGAAACATTTTTGAAGGTGAGTATTGACAATAGATGTTTAGTGATCTAATAATTCAGAAGAAAGCTAAACATTTATTCCAAACTTTTATAGGCTAAGCATGATAAAAGCCATTGATGAAAGTTTGTTGCAGCCCCCCAGATGTTTCCAGAGGTTCTGGTTTTGTTAGACTCTCATAAGTTTGAGACAATGGTAAGAGGTCAGGCCTTCTAAGGGAGTGTGTACAAACGTTGGCATGCATCAGAATCACCTGAAAGACTTCTTAAAATTTAGTTTGTTGGGCCTCAATCCAGAGTTTCTGATTCAATAGCCCCAGGGTGGGGCACAAGATTTTTCATACCAACAAATTCCCGGATGAAACTGATTCTCCTGGCCTATGAGAACCACACTTTGAGAACTGCTATTCAATTGAGGGTGTTTCCTAAAAACAACTGTGAAGATCATCAATCATGGTTATTACATGTCCCAACAGTTTATTCAGGTAGATGAAAGCAGCCATTTTGGAAAAAGATCCTTGGTTGAATAGGTATCCAGAGAACAAGAGCATGCCTTCATCTGTCTTGTCTTCTGTGTTGTCCATTTTGTATTGCTATAAAGGAATACCTGAAACTGGCTAATTTATAAAGAGGTTTATTTTGGCTCATGGCTCTGCAGACTATATAGGGAGCATGATGCCAGCATTTGCTTCTGTTTAGGATCTCAGGAAGCTTTTATACATGGTATAAGATGAAGGAGGGACAGGTATGTCTTATGGCAAGAGAGGGAGCAAGAGAGAGGTGGGGGAGGTCCCAGCCTTTTTTTTTTTTTTTTTTAACAACCAGCTCTAGTGTAAACTGCTTATCATGAGGAGGGCATGAGGGATCTAATTCCATGACCCAAACACTTCCCATTAGGCCCCACCCTGAACATTGAGGAGATCACATTTGAACATGAAATATGGAGGGGCCAAACATCCAAAGGATATCGCCTTCTTTTTTTTTATTTTATTTTATTATTATACTTTAAGTTTTAGGGTACATGTGCACAATGTGCAGGTTTGTTACATATGTATACATGTGTCATGTTGGTGTGCTGCACCCATTCACTCATCATTTAGCATTAGGTATATCTCCTCATGCTATCCCTCCCCGCTCCCCCCACCCCACAACAGTCCCCGGAGTGTGATGTTCCCCTTCCTGTGTCCATGTGTTCTCACTGTTCAATTCCCACCTATGAGTGAGAACATGTGGTGTTTGGTTTTTTGTCCTTGCGATAGTTTACTGAGAATGATGATTTCCAGTTTCAGGATGTCACCTTCTTTAAAGATCCTTCAAACATTTAAGGATCAGAAAGAACAATGAACATTTCTATAGAGGGAAAATGCATTTGGGACTTACAAGCTAAAGCTTAAACTTGCCTCTTTAGTCACTTTGCACTTAAAAACAATTAGAATTATGAATCACTTTTTTGGAAGTAAGAGAAGCTGCTTTTTATGCACAGCTTCAATTTAGCCTCCCAATTAATGTCGTCACATAGAAATATAGAGATTAAGCATGATATCTTCATTTTTATATTTCCTAGAGATACTTCTAAATCTGTAGCTTCATGATTTGGTTTTAAATAATCACAGACTTGGTAAAGAAAATCTAATGACTCTTCTTACATATTGGTTTTAAAGAGGGCATTTAGACTCTGAAAACAATAAACATAGATGGTTTTAGCTGTGTTTACATTTCCTGTAGAATCCTTTCTTTATGCAGTGCCAAGTGATTATGGTTAACTTTCATTTCCTTGGGAATTGATTATCGAGTTTGAGGGTACTTCTATTTTGTACATTCCCTGCTTTACCCTCTGGCTGGCTCGAAAAAAGAAGCAAAGCTCACATCAACCAATTTTGCAGCAAATAACAGGTTTGTTTAAATGAGAAGTTGAAATTGCTTTTCAAAATGAAATTTGGGGCATGTCCATGAATTTCAGTCACACATGCTATCTCTGCTTTCTTCTACCATAGAAAATTAAGAGTCAACTCTAATTATTTTTTCAATGTGTATGTTTAAAATTTTTTCCTTGTTTCTCTGAGGTGCGTAATGTTTCCTTAGGGGAAGAAAACCAAGTTATTGGCTATCTTAAAAAAAGAGAGAGACATAATTAAATTATGCTTCGCAAGCCTATGGGAGAAGCGGCAAGGCTTGGCCTGGAAAGCGCCGTTCAGTTTTCTGAATATGGAAATTTGAGGGTCAACATAATCAAATTGGGAAATAATAACAGAAAGCAAATTAAGTAAGTGCCTGAGGATGATATTGTTCATAGATTTGATAATCTTACTCTAAAAATGATTTGTCACTTGGTGTTTTCTCTCGCAATGGCCCCTAAGTGGAATTAGGATCAATTGATCAACATTAAGTTGTATTAGAAAGTGCTGGTATCATAGAGTCTTAAAGTATTTTCAAGTTGGCTTTGGCTTTACTCATTATGTAATACTTTAAGTGGTTGAATACATATTTGGAATCCCATTGTTCTAAGCATTTTTATAAAATTTTTAATGATAAAATAGAATGTTCACAGACTTAACTGCTTTTGTTGAGTCTTACTGAAAAGTTAGCAGACAGAACGCAATTTGTTTTCTTTTCAAACTTGTGTTAAAGATCAAATTTCTATGTTTGCAATGAGTTAAAAAGTAGTCTCCATAGTCTTTAAGAATTTTTCCCATATATAGTAGGTCTTACTGATCACAATTCTTAAAGAATGGCAATCCAGAGGTGTTGAAGAAACTGATGTTAATAGAAAGAGCAATAGACTAAGAATCTGAAGACTTCACTTTTAGCCATGACAGCTACTAGAAGGGTGCTCCTAGGCAAAGCATTCAATACCTTTGAATCTGTTTCTTTGAAAAGTAAAGACAGCAGTATTTTCTCTGGCCCCAAATAGCCTTATGGTAAGAATCAAATCGAGCATTATTCGTAAAAGTCTGTGAAAAGTTCCCTCATACTTTGGATGATCCCTGTGAAGCTACAAGGTATCATCAAGTCAAGCTTCTTCATAGATGTCAGCTGAAGATGAGAGCTCTTGCCAGTGTCCCCCTGGTTGACCGATCTAATCAAGTTTGTTCCTGGCTAGCACCAACATAACGGCTAGATTTTGAGTTGGGTCCATCTAGCTGAGACTTGTTCTCTACAACTTTCAAAGGGGTACTTTGTCAGGTCTCAAGAGAAAACAACAACAGCAACAAATAGAAAAACGCCCAAACAAGCCTGTTGGAAACAAATACAGGTTTAACTACGTAATGAACTCAGGCACATTTGTAACTGGACAGAATATTTATTACACAGGTCTAGTCTTACTTCTTACTCTTCCCTCATTAAGATATTTTTTTCTCTCTTTTTAAATTCTTTATTTTTCCTATCCCCATATTTGCATTGCTAAAATATGGCTAGTATCACAGGTTGTCCATGGCTATAATGATCTCAGTAGTTTTAAAGTCCTCTAGCTCTCTCCACCAGAACATAATGGGAAGCTACAAAGTTCCAAACAGGTGTACTATTATTTCTAGACTTACGATGGATAGCAAAAGTTACATAAGTAGTATTTTGGTTCTTCAGCTCACTCTGTTCCACTGACTACCTTTCAGTTTTCACTTGGTAACTGGCCTCATACTTTCTCTAACTGCCCGAACAGGGTTGGTTGTCCTTGTTTCCTTATCCCACTAAGCTTGACATCATCCTACTGTAACTACCTGGTTAATTGTGAATACTTCTCACTAAACTGTAAGCTCCATGAAGATACAGACTATATCTCTCTGATTCATTATCATATCTCTAGCATTTAGAGAAGTGCCTGGAATATAATAGTTGCTCAACAAAGATTAGTTTAATGAATGAATACGTGAAGACATGAATTAACATGATAATGTATGATTCTTTCCATGTATTATTTTGGCATTTTATCCTAGATATATGGTTTCTTTTTTCTCCTTTATTAATTTGTCGATATGACTATTCTAAGGCTACTCCAATTGTCAAGCAGATTTCACTCTTGTTTTTAAGAACCACTATGTTCTCCACAGAAGCCAAACAGCATAGTTTTCAAGTAATAAATTCCAAATCAACCTACTAATGTATGTCCAGAAGGATTACAAAAGAAATTAAAGACTTGGACCACTTCTGGCTCTTTTCTCTAACCAGCTCATCAATGTACAAAGTGCTTTAAATAAGTTTCAAGCATAGCTTAACTCAGTATACCTTCCCTTTTCTTATTTTTTATTTTTACTAAGGCATTTATTAGTAATTGTTAGAAAGAATAGAATAAAGAGAATCTTCTAATATACTTTGCTATTTTAAATTGAAAAAAAGTAGTAATCAAGGCACTAATACTGACAATGCAAAGTAAGTTTGTTTTTTAAAATGATAAATATATCATTTCAAGATAATTTGAATGCTAATGATTCCATTTCTTGGTATAAGATTTATACCAAGAAAATTATTCAAAAGTAGAAAAACATACTAGTGCATGAAGCTATTTATCTTAAAATTACCTATGAAAGTTCTTTCAGTTATTGATGAAGATCTAAAAAAAGATACATAATCAATGAAAATGGAAATTATGACTGCCAATAATTTGGAGAATATTTCCATTATAATGGAATTCAATTCTATAGTGCTTCTACACCAACATTACACTTCTGTAAAATATATAGCCAAAGACAAAAAAGAAATAGGGAAAAATTAAGGTTTCATAAAATAAAATTAAATGTTAGTGCTGTATATAACTGGTGAGGATAACTACTGGTGAAAGGAGAAAAGTAGAATGGTTGTGTGTATATACATATATCAACATGGGTCCACACATATATAATGAATATGTAAGGGTCACTTCTCAATAATATATAATTATTCAATTATATGAGAGATGGTGGACTAATAGACTCTATGACTAAATAGACACTCTCTGGTAGCCTTTGCATATTTTGTTCTCCAGTTGCTACAGACTGAGAAACTATGAAATATAATTCCTGAAATGCACTGCTCACCCATGATAGCACCCAGTGATTACTGCAGTTATCAATTCCATGAAAATGTCAAAAAAAGTTGCGATGTATTATTTGTGCTGCTGGTAGCTTTGGTATGATAAACTTTTGTATTTATTTTGAAGGAAACATTAGAAATATCAGAATAAATTTTGTAGTGTAATAATCATTAAAAGGGAAATTAGTCATGACACCTAGGAAGATTTAAATCAAGTGTGTGGTTAATTCACATTTATATAACTCTTGGAAACAACATGTTATGCATTAAGGCTATTTCTTTCTATATTTAAGTTACTGATTCTAAGTCAGTAATGGTGTTAACTGTTTCCTTCCATTGAATCAGTGAACTTTACCCACTGACATGGTAACGTGCTAAGGTCTCTTAGCTACCTATTTAACAAAGAAACCTCAATAAAGTATCAGTTTTTATTAGAAAATAGTTTATGGTCATCTCAGTTATGTCTTACAAGCATACTTCCAACTATTCCACAAAAGTTGTTCAAAGCCAGAAAGAGTTGGTACAAATGGCCGGGCGCAGTGGCTCACACCTGTAATCCCAGCACTTTGGGAGGCAGAGACGGGCAGATCACGAGGTCAGGAGATTGAGACCATCCTGGCCAACATGGTGAAACCCCATCTATACTAAAAATACAAAAATTAACTGTGTGTGGTAGCGCGTGCCTGTAATCCTAGCTACTTGGGAGGCTGAGGCAGGAGAATCGCTTGAACCTGGGAGGCGGAGATTGCAATGAGCAGAGATCAGGCCACTGCACTCCAGCTTGGGTGACAGAGTGAGACTGTGTCTGGAAAAAAAAAAAAAAAAAATAGAGTTGGTACAAATAAAATCTTGGCTTTAACTGAAGGTAGAAGAGGTAACCATGGTAACCAAATAGAAGAAAATGGGAAGAGACTAAATGCTTACATGCTTGTGTGTTCAAAATGTGTGCTAATTTAGTTCCATTCAAACTTGCAGTGTTGCTTATTGGTTAGAGTTCTAGAACCAGATGGCCAGAGTTTCTAATTTTTTATCTACTATATATTATCTGTGTAACCTTGCTCATTTACCACTCTGTGTCTAGATTACTATTCTGAAAGTGATTTTGGGAATTAAATTATTTAAGGCATGACTGGTACATAGTAGGTACTCAGTAAATGTCAGCATTTATTATTATTGAAATTTTATTGAGCACTTATAGTTATTGTAAGCTGCTTGAAGGCAGATACAAATGCATTTCACATGTGTATACACGCAACCATTCTAATTTTCTCCCTTCATCAGTAGTTACCCTCACCAGTCATATACAGCACTAACGTATAATTTTATTTTATGAAACCTTAATTTTTCCCCATTTCTTTTTTGTCTTTGCCTATATATTTTAGAGAAGTGCAATGATGGTGTAGACACACTATAGAATTGAATTCCATTATAAAATAAATGGAAATAAATAAAATTTGGCAATTAGATAATACACACTTTTCTGCAAAGCAAAATACATTCAGTAAAAGTAAAAATAAGATTCATAGGTGTTATTAAAGAAAAATGATAATAGTTTTAGGAAAGTAGTATCAGCACAGTGTTGCTAAGATAGAATTTATATAGACCTTAAGGAAGTGCTGGTGTTTCAATTGATGGTAACCAAAGTATTTGAGGCAAAAGCAACGTAGAAGTAAGAAAATACTACAAGATTCTTTGGAACCCGCTAAGCCAACTAGTTACTAGTTTAAAGGAAAAAGATAATGGAAAGGTAGAAGGGCTCCATATAGTAGATGAGAAAACAAAGCCGATATCTTGTCCTGTCACCATGTGTCTATGCACACCGTGAATTTCATTTACAAATAAAGTACTTTACACCCTAAAATTAAAAGGAAGACTACTTTGTCTAGTTCTAGTCCCCCAAATAAATAAAGCCTTGGGCCCTTTAAGTTGGTTAAATTTTTAAAGAAAACTCTACATCTCGGACATTTTTGCGATGTTTATGTCTGCAGATCTGTGATGACCCGTGCAAGCAGATTATTCATGTGGATTTTCCCACCCCCACACAGCCTACTCTAAGCTGGTAGTCTTGTGTTGTTGTTTCTTGTCTTTAAATACCTGCTGTGTCCTTTATACTGGAAGACTAGTTCTTCTGAAGTGTAGGCTCCCTTCAAATAATTGCATGTAAAAATGCTCTAAAAAGCATTTTTGACTCACTTTGAGTCTTCTTTTGAGTTTTGACATCAAGCACATGATGAGTTGGCAGAAGTAGCTGACAGCAGGTGATCAAGCAGTTGGAGGTATTACTTTTAAGCAGAAGGCTACAGATGAGGAATATTAACCAGACAGTCATTTAAGAATAGACTGTAACTAGGAGGAGTTCTGAGGCCAGTAGACCAGCTAAGCAGCTACACACTGGTCCAGTTGAGTGAGGGATGACAGAGCCCTAGAGGAGAGAGAATGGGTAGAAAGAATCAAAGTTGAAAGACATGGAATCTGTAAGATTTGATAGTGGACTTGATGTGAAGGAGGAAATGGTTAACGTTCAAGCTTCATATCTGGATGACTAGAGAAATGGTCAGGGCATTAAAAGGAACATTAAGAGCTGCTAACTTCTATGGGCAATGCTGAGTTAGGGACCTCATGAGTTTTGTATCTGGGTCATTTGTGCCAAGCTATCTAATAGGCAGTTAAAAATGCAGAACTTGGAAACTATCTGTGTATCATCAATATGGTTTAAAAGTATCTCCATAAAGGTGACACCCAAACTGATAAAAGTAGATAAGACTAATGAAAAATAAGAATAGCAAGAAAAGAAGTGAGGACTAGGATTTACATGACTTTGAGTATAATCTGGGTCACATTACTTGCCTGTGTCTCATTGTCCACTCTTATAAAAAATGTGATGATAAACTTCTTAAATACAAATGAAATAAAGTATGCAAAAATATTGCTTCACAATTGCCATTGTTGTTGCTATTAAGGGGAGAAGAAAGAAGGTCTAGTGAGTGATACAAAGAAGTAGAAACTGTAATAGAACCACGGGAGTGGACACTGTCAGAGAGGCCAAAGGAAAAGAGTCTTAAGAAACAAGATTCTCAGAACCCTTGGGTGTTAAGATTTGCAAGTCACTGATGCCTTACCAGTGCTGTTTCAATAGGCACTGAGTTATGAAGACAGGAATCATCAGGTTGAAAAGAATGAGCAGACAATTGGAAAATGTAAATAGTGAATATATTTTAAAATATGTCTGCATATATTTTTATGAGGAGAGAGACAATTACGGTGGGGAGGTGGAAATTAGGGCATGTTAACATATTTTAAGCAAGGTTAACATGGAGAAATGTTCTAAGTAAAAAGATATTCAAGTTCCTAAAGCATTTAGAAGTGGAATATACCCATTTTACTTAAACAGGTTTTAAAAATGCCGCCAATATATCATATCATTTATAGCATGTTATTTCTTCATTACTTCTTAAATGTTCCTTTTTTTCTGTTTGAAATAGTTGCCTTCTTTTGAATCCGTAATCTTCTGTGAGCATTATTTAATATTTAATTGAGCTTTTAGCACTTCATTTCCTCTGATATTAGGCATTTTCCTCTTAAAGACTTCTGTGAATCAAGTTGATATTTTCATGAGAAGCGCTGTAAAATAGTTCAAGTAAGTCTAGGGCTAATGCTAATTTCCTAAGATAATGTTGTCTTAAGATAAGTTAACATTGGCATATTAAAGAGGTATACTTGCCACAAATGAAAAGAATAGGGTCATTGTTTTTTATTATTATTATTATTATACTTTAAGTTCTAGGGTACATGTGCACAACATGCAGGTTTGTTACATACGTATACATGTGCCATGTTGGTGTGCTGTACCCATTAACTCATCATTTACATTAGGTGTATCTGCTAATGCTATCCCTTCCACCTCCCCCCACCCCACAACAGGCCCCGGTGTGTTATGTTCCCCTTCCTGTGTCCAAGTGTTCTCATTGTTCAATTCCCACCTATGAGTGAGAACATGCGGTATTTGGTTTTTTGTCCTTGCAATAGTTTGCTGAGAATGATGGTTTCCAGCTTCATCCATGCCCCTACAAAGGACATGAACTCATCATTTTTTATGGCTGCATAGTATTCCATGGTGAGAATAGGGTCATTGTTAAATACGCCATTCGGTTAACTTTTTAAAAATTGAACTTTTTATTTTGAGATAATTGGAGATTCTCAGGTAGTTTTATGACATCATACAGAGGGATCCTACTTATCCTTTACCCAGTTGTCCACAAAGATAACATCTTGCAAAACAATAGTACAATATCACAACCAAGATATTGACCTTGGCAGAGTCAAGATACAGAACATGTTTTTCATCATGAAGATCCCCATGTTGCCCTTTTATAACCACCATATTTCCCTACCACCTGCATTCTCTCCTTTACCCTTGGCAACAAGTAACCTGTTCTCCATTTCTATAATTTTTTCATGTCAAGAATGTCATATAAATGAAATCATACAGTAGGCAAGCTTTTGGGGTTGAGTTTTTTTCATTTGGCATAATTCTCTGGTGATTCATCTAGATTCTTACAGGTTTTTTTTTGTTGTTGTTGTTGTTGTTGTTTTGAGATGAAGTCTCTGTTGCTCAGGCTGGAGTGCAGTGGCATGATCTCGGCTCACTGCAACCTTCACCTTCTGGGTTCAAGAAGCTGGGACTACAAGTGCACACCACTACACCCAGCTAAATTTTTTTTTCTATTTTTAGTAGAGACAGGGTTTCATCATGTTAACCCGGATGGTCTCGATCTCCTGACCTCGTGATCCGCGTGCCTCAGCCTCCCAAAGTGCTGGAATTACAGGCGTGAGTCACCGCGCCTGGCCTATTCTTACAGGTTTTTAATAGCTTGTTCCTTTTTATTGCTAATTAGTATTTCATGGTATGGTTGTACCATAGTTCGTTTAAGCATTCCCTCTTGAAGGACAGACGTCTAAGTTGTTTCTAGTTTGGGGTTATTACAAATAAAGGTGCTATAACATTCATGTGCAGGTATTTGTGTGAATATAACTTGTCATTTCCCTGGGATAAATGCCCAACAGTGCAATTACTGGCTTGTGTAGTAGTTGTATGTTTAACTTTGTTTGTTTGTTTGTTTGTTTGTTTAGAGAACGATCAATTTGTTTTCCATAGTGACTGTACCATTATACGTCCCACCACTAATCTATGAGTGATCTAGGTTCTCCACAATTTTGCATTGTCACTATTTATTATTTTAGCTGTTGTGATAGGTGTATAGTAATATCTCATTGTGGTACTAATTTGTATTGCTATAATGGCTAATGATGTTGAACATTATTGTATGTGCTTATTTGCCATCCGTATATCCACTTTCTCTTGCTGTCGTTTGCCCATTTGACCAGGGGGTTATTTGGATATTTTGCTCTTCAGTTTTAAGTTCTTTGTTTTTCTAGATACAAGTCCTTTGTCAGATATGTGGTGATATGCAAATATTTTTTCCCAGGCTGTATTTTGTCTTTTTGTGCCCCTAACAGAATCTTTCATACAGCAAATGGTCTTAATTATATGAAGCCCAGTTTGTCAATTTTCCCTTCTATGGGTTGTGCTTTTGGTGTCAAGTCTAAGAATTCTGCCTAGTCCTAGATCCCAAAGATTTTCTTCTAAGAGGTTTATAGTTTTACATTTTACATTTAAGTCCATAATCCATTTGAGTTAATTTTTGTGAAATGTGTGAGGTTAAGGCCAAAGTCGTTTTTTTAAAAACCACTTTTTGCCTATGGATATCCAGTTGCTCAAGCACCATTTGTTGAAACAGCTCTTCCTTTCATTTAATTGTGTTTGCACCTGTGTCAAATTTATTGGACATACTTTTGTTCTCTATTCTGTGTAATTGAACTTGCAGTACAAAAACTCCTGAAAAGATTATCTCCAAGAGTTAAGATAGTTTCATGGAGAAATCTATGAAATATTTAAAGAAGAATTAATATCAATTGTACACAATGTCCTTCAGAAAATAGAAAAGGAATGAGCACTTTCCAATTGGTTGTTTGATTTATTTTTTTAATAGACTTAATTTTTAGAGTGGTTTTAGGTTCACAGTGAAATTGAACAGAAGGTACAGAGATTTCTTATATACCCTCCACCTTCATACATGTATAGCCCTCCACCATGATTAACATGACCACTGGAGTGATACATTTGTTATAATTGCTGAACACATACATTATCACTCAGATCGTAGTTTACATAGGGTTCTCTCTTGGTGTTGTATATCCTATGAGTTTGGACAAATGTATAGTAACCACGTATTCACCATTATAGCATCATACAGTGCAGTTTCACTGCTCTAAAAATCACATATGCTCTGCCTGTTTATGCCTTCCTTTTCCCAATCCCTGGCAATCACTGATCTTCTTAAAGTCGCCAAACTTTTGCCTTTCCCAAATACCATGTAGTTGGAATCATATAGTATGTAGCCTTTTCACATTGGCATCTTTCACTTAGTAATGTGCATTTAAATTTCCTTCATATCTTTTCAGACAGCTCATTTCTTTTTAGCACTAAATATTTCATTTTTTGGATGTGCCGTAATTTATCCATTTACCTACTAAAGGACATCTTGGTTGCTTCCAAGTTTTGGCAATTGTGAATAAAGATTCTACAAACATCCACTTGCAGGTTTTTGTGTGGACATGTTTTCAGCTCCTTTGGATAAATATCAAGGAGTGTAATTGCTAGATCACATGCTAAGAGTATGTTTAGTATCATTAGAAACTGCCAAACTCTTCCAAACTAGCTGTACAATTTTGCATTCCCACCAGCAATGAATAAGGGTTCCTTTTACTCCACATCCTTGCAGCATTTGTTGTCTGTGTTCTGGATTTTGGCCATTCTAATAAACATGTAGTAGTATCTCATTGTTATTTTAACTTGCTTTGCTCTGATGACATATGATGTGGATCATCATTTGATAATCTTATTTGCCATCTCCTATGTCTTCTTGAAGAGATATCTGTTAAGGTGTTTGGCCTATTTCTTTTTTTTTTTTTTAACTGGGTTTTATATTTTCTTATTGTTGAGTTTTAAGAGTTCTTTGTATATTTTAATTAACAGTTATTTATCATATACACTGTTTGCCAATATTTTCTCTCAGTCTATGGCTTGTCTTTTCATCCTCTTGACAGTGTTTTTTGCATATCATAAATTTTAAACTTATTTTTTATTTCATTGAAGTATAATTGACAAATAAAATTGTATATACTTAAGATGTAAAACATGATTATTTTTAATTGTATATATTTAGGTGTATAATGTTTTGATATACATTGTGAAATTATAACAGTCAAATATATTAATCTCCTCACTTACCTTTTTCTCTGGTGAGAGCACCTGAAATCTACTCTCTAGCAAATTAGTTCTCATGCTGTACATTAGATCTCTAGATTTACATTTTACATAACTGCAACTTTGTACTTTTTGACCAGCATCTCCCCATTTCCCCCAGTACCCTGTCCCTGGTAGAGTAGAACCACTGTTCTACTCTCTGTTTCTGTGTATGAGACTTTTTAAGACTCTAGATATCATGTCGTAATTTTCTTTCTGTGTGTGGCTTATTTCACTTAGCATAATGTCCTCCAGGTGCATCCATGTTGTTGCAAATGAAAGGATCTACTTTTTAAAGGATGAATAATATTTCATTATATATGGATACACAACATTTTCTTTATCCATTCATCTGTTGATGGACACTTAGGTTGATTCCAGTGAGAAAAATACCATTCTATTCATTGTACCTGAGAAGACACAGAGGTTCAGAATTCATGTAACTTGCCTAAAGCAACACAGTTAGGAAGAGATTCAGTCAGGAATCAATCCCAAGTCTGTCAGGTATATAAGTCCTTGTTTTTGACCACTCTAGTATAATGGACAACCTCTTAGGCTGTTTTTTGTAATGTGTTTTGATGTATAGTTTAAAATGGGGATCCCCACTTTTATTTTTCTCTCAAGTGGAACATCAATTTTTTCAAATCTCTTTTCTTTCTAAACACATATCTTCTCTAATTTGTGATGCTCCTTTTATTATTGTTTAAATTGCTATACATATTGGAGTCTGTGCATGGAAAGGGGCAAACTCACTGCTCATTCCCTTCTGGGTGATGCTGCCCTGAAGGATATGAGAGACATTTCCTAGCTGTTTCAGAAGTATTCTCCATGCTGTAAGAGCAAGTTACCGGCATTTTTTTCTGTTTTTTTCTTTGTTTGTTTTTGTTTTTTGCATAAGCCAAGGCTGAGATTGCATGGTAGGAAAGAAAGGAGAGAAAGATAAAGCTTCTACCGACTTCTTTTCAGTCAGGGGGTTCCCTTCCATGCTGAGGTAGATCATACTGGAGGTGACCAAGTCAGCCTCAGGGCCTTGATAACTGAAAGGAGACTTTTCCAGGTTTTGACGATAGGTTTTCCGTTGTCTTGTGTTTTAGTAATACTATCAGTTTTTTAGCCTTCTTCTGCCTGAATGGCATTTTTTAAATTTCCTTTTTAAAATTTTTAATTTTTGTGGGCACGGAGTAGGTATATTATATTTATGGTGTACACAAGATATTTTGTTAAAGGCATGCGATATATAAAAGTCACATCAGGGCAAATGAGGTTTCTATCACCTCAAGCATTTATCCTGAAAGAGCATTTTTTATGGGTGTGGCTAGAGGCTTTGTAGCAGCTAAAACAGACCCGTTCAAGGCACAGGTCTTGAATTTGTTGTTTTAAATAACATTTTTCTATTACATTGAAATCAGCATGCTTGGTATTTATGTGAAACCCTGTATAGGAATTCTGACAAAACAGAGAGCAAGAGAGCAGTAGAGCAATAAATACAAATGATGTTAAAATCTCAATTTGTAACCTCGTTCCAGTTGCGATGCAAAATATATACTATATATACATATATACACATACATATATACGTATATATACACATATATACGTATATATACACATATATACGTATATATACACATATATACGTATATATATACTATATACGTGTATATATACATATATGTATATATATACGTATATATGTGTATATATACTATATATGTGTGTATATATATACTATATGTGTGTATATATATACTATATGTGTGTATATATATACTATATGTGTGTATATACTATATATGTGTATATATATACTATATATGTGTATATATACACTATAGATGTGTATATATACTATGTGTGTATATATACTATATATGTGTATATATACTATATATGTGTATATATATAGTATATATGTGTATATATATACTATATATGTAGTATATATATGTAAAAGTACACACAAATAATTACAAAGCAGAGTAGTAACAGGTAAACAATTAAAATTGTATTAACTCGAAACGGGGCTATGGGCTAGTAACATCTGTTAGGTAGGGGAAAAGTGTTTAACCACAGAACTCAACTTGGGAAATGTTGGCATAATTACATTTAAACAAGAGTTTCTGGCTATATGACCTTTCAAACCTTTTTTAAATTTATATTATGACTCCAGAAAATGCAACATTCCCCAAACCTATTTGATATGTAATTACGTAGAGCATCTTGTGGGACCAGGTGACTCAGGTTGGGAGGTGCTGATCTATCTATTTATTTAACATAATTTAAATAATATTCACTATGTGCCAATACTATTTTAGGCAATTTATAAATGTTACCAGTTTAATCCTCATAATTCCTCATATGAGGAAGGTGGTATGTTATCCCAGTTTTACAGGTAAAGTAACTGAAACACAGAGTGAGAAATTTGTCCAAGCTTTCCCAGCTAGTAAGTGATAGAGCCAGGGTTTGTACCCAGGCAGCTGTCTCAAGAATTCATGCTCTTTATTTCTATGCAGATACACAAAGTAAGTGCTATTAACCTTAATCCTAGGGATTTAGGATAATTCTGGATAATTAAACATCCTAGTTTAACCATTGTTGCTAAAATACTATTAATTTGCCTTCCCAGCTGAACAATTTCTTGTAATTTTCAGGGTATCACTGTAAGGAGCAATATTCATTATTGAATACTTCCTCATTTATTTTATAACTATCTCTCATTTATTCAAAGATAAATAAAAAGAAACATTTGACCTCAGAGTACTAAAAGTCTAATGAGGACGGACAGGTGGTGTGGGAAGATTCAGAGACTGAACTGATTAAATATTCTGTATCCTTGTTGTTATATTTTTTTTATCATACTTTAAGTTCTGAGATACATGTGCAGAACATGCAGGTTTATTACATAGGTGTACACATGCCATGGTGGTTTGCAGCACCCATCAACTACATTAGGTGTTTCTCCTAATGCTATCCCTCCCCTAGCCCCCCACCCCCTGACAGGCCCCAGTGTGTGATGTTCCCCTCCCTGTGTCCATGTGTTCTCATTATTCAACTCCCACTTATGAGTGAGAACATGCAGTGTTTGGTTTTCTGTTCCTGTGTTAGTTTGCTGAGAATGATGGTTTCCAGCTTCATCCATGTCCCTGCAAAGGACATGAAATCATCCTTTTCTATGTCTGGATAGTATTCCATAATGTATATGTACCACATTTTCTTTATCCAGTCTACGTTAATGGGCATTTGGGTTGGTTCCAAGTCTTTGCTATTGTGAACAGTGCTGCAATAAACATACGTGTGCATATGTCTTTATAGTAGAATGATTTATAATCTTTTGGGTTTATACCCAGTAATGGGATTGCTAGGTCAAATGGTACTTCTGGTTCTAGAACCTCGAGGAATCACCACACTATCTTCCATAATGGTTGAACTAATTTACACCCCCACCAACAGTGTAAAAGTGTTCCTATTTCTCCACATCCTCTCCAGCATCTGTTGTTTCTTGACTTTTTAATGATCGCCATTCTAACGGGCATGAGATGGTATCTCATTGTGGTTTTGATTCTCATTTCTCTGATGACCAGTGATGATGAGCTTTTTTTCAAATATTTGTTGGCTGCATAAATGTCTTCCTTTGAGAAGTGTCTGTTCATATCCTTTGCCCACTTTTTGATGGGGTGTTTTTTTTTCCTTGTAAATTTGTTCAAGTTCTTTGTAGATTCTGGATATTAGCCCTTTGTCAGATGGTTAGATTGCAAAACTTTTCTCCCATTCTGTAGGTTGCCCATTCACTCTGACGATAGTTTCTTCTGCTGTGCAGAAGCTCTTTAGTTTAATTAGAACCCATTTGTCAATTTTGACTTTTGTTGCTATTGCTTTTGGTGTTTTATCATGAAGTCTTTGCCCATGCCTATGTCCTGAATGGTATTGCCTAGGTTTTCTTCTATGGTTTTTATGGCTTTAGGTCTTACGTTGAAGTCTTTAAACTTAAGTTAATTTCATCTTGAGTTAATTTTTGTATAAGATGCAAGGAAGGAGTCTAGTTTCAGTTTTTTGCATATGGCTAGCTAGTTTTCCCTACACTGTTTATTAAATAGGAAATCTTTTCCCCATTGCTTTTGTCAGCTTTGTCAAGGATCAGATGATTTTAGATGTGTGGCTTTATGTCTGAGGCCTCTGTTCTGTTCCATTTGTCTGTATATCTGTTTTGGTACCAGTACCATGCTGTTTTCATTACTGTAGCCTTGTAGTATAGTTTGAAGTCAGGCAGCGACCCTTGATATTATTGTATTGAATAGATTATTGTCTTACCCTTTACTATTTGGAAGTCAGACACCATGTAAGCAAAAGTCTGCTTGTTTGTAGATTAGAGTTTGATGGATGCAATAGATCCAAGTGAAGAAATCACTTGAGACTGGAGATCTATAATGGAAATTCACATGTGTAAAATCTTAAATGCTAACCTTCAGTGTCTATTTGCTTGCCTATTTCTCTCCCCGTTTGAGGGTAAATACCTCCGCATTACCTGGAACAGTGGCTGCCCCATTAACTCATTCGACAGTTGTGTTTGTTGAAATAAAACATAGTTTTTCTAAATTTTCTTCACATGGAGAAGTATATACATTTACAACCAGCATACAGAACATAGTTCTGATGTTTCAGATGGTGTTTACACCACAAATTCTTGTTTAGTGGTGGTTAGTGTGTCTGGTCTAGTCAAGGCATAGGCTTTTTTTCTTTTCTCTTTTAGCTTCTGAGGTCTTTGTTGTTGTATTTTCTACTTTTACATTTCAGAGAAGGCAGGGGGATTTGTTCCACATCTAAATTACCACTTTTAAAAGGGCCCTCATACTCAAAATATATCTGACTTTCAAAGTACACTGAACAATTATAGCATTACCTTGAATCAGGGTATTTCAAGACCTCTCATTGCCTCAGATCATCATTTTATTCTAATTAAGTTCAATAATTATACATATAGAATATACATAATCTTTTCTGTTTTTAGGATAGAATGCTAACTCTTTGATATCTGATTATCAAAAGAATCATATTATTGGAAGTTATTTTCTGGGAGGGTTTCTAATAACATTTATGAGTTCTCTACTTCATAAGGTAAACTGTAAAAACAATGTGTAAACCCAGACTGCATTTTAATAAGAAAGGGAGCTAAAAACAAAGCACATGGGGTGCTTCAGTGGGTGTGCTGAAATAACAGTGAATATCCAATGAATCAGGACAATGTAGACATTGAAGGAATTAATGGAAAAAAATAAAACTTACCTCATCTTCATTATCCAAGTAAGACAAGCACAAAGGCAGAAAGTTTATAGGGCGTGTGTGTGTATCTGTGTTTATATTTTGTGTGTTACATGAATTATCAGAAAGCAACTTAAAGTGTTCACCAAGAGGCTGGAGAGTCTGTATTATCAATCTCTATTACGGTAGAAATACTACTACTGGATCAAAACTACTTCAAAGCCTCATGGAGGGGCTGTGTCCAGGATATGTAATGATTGATTTGAAATAACATGACGTGAGAGACACTACTAAGAATCTTCAACGATGACAGAGTATTTTTCAAGCTTCGTGAAAAATGATGAAGTTACCATGTCAAGGATTGCTAAAAGCCTACTCACAAGAACGCCTCAAATCACCACTGAGAAAGCATCTGTTTCTTGATAGTTTTTGAGGAGCTGTTTCGCAGTGTGAGGTGACACTATCTGTTCAGATACAAAGAAATAAAGTGACTATTGCATGCATGTTGTTCTTGTTAGCTGGACATCATGTTGCCTCAAACAGAATACTACTTACAGCCAAGTAGCACTTAATTTTATTTCAACATACCTGGATTGGTTATATCTTATTGTGTTTGAAATGATTAATAGCCAGCAGAAATACTTAGTGAAGGGAGGGCAAAGACTACTGCTGAATATCATTATTGACTTGGAATGGTAATGATATATTTTCATTATAACTGCCATAAAATAAATTTCCTAACAAAAACAACTTCTCTGTCTATGCATGCCCCTGTAACCACTTCATTAAAGGCTCTCTCTTCTTTTGCAGTCGACTGAACACATATTTCCAAGTTAAACCTCCCGACCTTTTGAAAGCTAATTTCTCCTGGTTTAGTTCTTTGGGACCCAGCTCTTTTTCCTTTGCTTACTCCCATGGAAATGACACATGGGACCCTTGCTTTTGAAGGCCACTCACACGTAAGACTTTGGTTCCCACTTCTCCACCCAACCCATTCTATAGCCCTGGATACCTATCTATCCCTCCCCTGGATTGGAAGTTCAGATCATTGGAAGCAAGGACATTTTTATGAGTGAGTGAAAACATGAAGTTCATAAACATGCAGGCTAATCCTATTTCTAATGTATGCCTTGTGAGTTACTTTCTTTGTGACTATATCCAGGATCTGTCATGTAGTAGTATCAGTGCTTGCAGTTGTTGACCAAATTCCAAACCCCTGAATAACCAAGAAGGTATAGAAAAAATAAAACCATTTTTGAGTTACTGAGTTACCTACTCCAGGCTAGACTAACACCTTACTACTCTAATTATGGTCTGTAGATCAACAACATCAGTATCACCTGGGAGCTTGTTAGAAACTCACAGTCTCAGGCCATACCAAGGCCTGTTTATCAGAAACTTCATTTTAACAAGATCATAAGGAGATTGCTACACACATCAGAATGCAAGAAGCCTTGGGGTAAAGCATTTAAAAATATTTTCTCATTTAATCCTCAGCACTTTCATGTGATTAGCATTATTATTCCCATTTTACAAATGAAGACTGTTAGGACGAGTGAGGTTAAATATCTAACCCAGAAGCTCACCACTTGGCTGCATACCAATATTCCCATCTGTATCACTTGATACCTGTAACAACAGGGATGACCAGGCCAAAAGACGGGGCTTTATAGACCTAGGGATAATTTGACAGCTGAATAGCTACCAACTGCTGTGAAGAAAAAGAAATTTTTTGTCAATTACTCTTATAGCCAGGTGTAGTCACAAAGAAAATAGTTTTATTATTTTTAGTCTCACTTCTATTTTGAATCAAATGATACTAACTTTTTAAATTTGCAACTCAAAATATTCGTAAGATTTGGATCTGAACAACTTTTAGCTGCTGTCTCCACATGGCAAACTCAGCCTCCAATGTTGAAATTTCGCCATGATAGTAGATGTTCCAAAAAGGTGCCACTGAATCCAAAAGCAATTCTTTAAAATAAAAAAAAGGGGGTAGAATTAGTCTATAGTCTCCTAACATCTAAATACTCATTTTCATGTTCAAGTTCTGGCAAGTTTGTTTTAAAAAATTTATAAAAATGCAAATTTTTTAAAAGTGTCATTACTTTTTTTTTTTTTTTTTAACCAAAAGTCATCCCAAAAAAGAAGCAGTCATAAAATAGTGAAGATTACTGTTTCTTTCAACAAGTCATTGTGGGAAATAAAAAAGTGCCACTACCCAACAGACTTGCAGTTTAACAAGGCACTGAAGATCGCACAAAATGGCAACCAGTCAGAATGCTGCGGCTGAAGAAAATTAATCACCACATCGGTGCTGACCTGACAGTATATTATGAAGAATGTTGAAATGGCTAAGGGTATGGGCTGAACTCTTGAAGCCATGAGACTGGTCACCCAGGCTGAAAATTGTTGTAGACCTGCAATGTAACAAGTTCCTATAGCAAAATATCTTAGATTGACATCAGCAGAGTTAAAACTATAGAGCAGATGGGAAGAGACAAGCAGCAGGATTCCTGGAACCAAAATAAATTTTACCATCTTCTCAACTTTAAGAATAGATAGGAATTAATTGGAAGTCGATTAAAGAATTTATCTTTGCAATGTAAAACACAATGCTGATTATATTCCAAGACCAGCGGTCCTCCACCCTGGTAGACATTAAAATCACTTGACAAGCATTCTGAAAAAGCAACTCTTGGATACTAACCCCCAAATTCTGATTTAATTCATCCGAGATGGACCCGCTAATTTAAAAATCTTCCCAGATGTTTCTAATGTGTAGCCAAAGTCGAGAGCACATATGCTAGATGATGCTAAAATAAATTAAAGACAAGTGAAGAAAAAAGTGTTGGATAAGATGGTGAAAGAAAATTATGAGGATCAACAATATTTCAGGTTTCAGCTGTTGTATCTTTGGAAGCAAGGCTAACAAAAATAGGCATAGCAGTGTAAGCCTGGATATATGAAGGCTTCTTCCTATTACTGCAATGTACTGAGCATTTTTTATTGAAGGTAGTGGGGAAGAAATTGTTTTATTTTTCAGTTTTTCCATGTTATAATGATGAGCCAGTGAACATCCTTCTATGTATATGCTGGGAACCATGACAGAATTTTTTTTTACTTTGAATTGTTATTTATTGTGCTGCTTTTCTGCATTAAGCTTGCATTGTTTTTGGAAATTCTGTAATGTAATTTTATTATACTTTAAATTCTAGAGTACTTGTGCACAACTTGCAGGTTTGTTACACAGGTATACATGTGCCATGTTGGTTTGCTGCACACGTCAACTTGTCATTTACATTAGGTATTTCTCCTAATGCTAACCCTCCACCAGCCCCTCACTCCACAACAGGCCCTGGTGTGTAATGTTCTCCTCCCTGTGTCCATGTGTTCTCGTTGTTCAACTCCTACTTGTGACTGAGAACATGCGGTGTTTGGTTTTCTGTCCTTGTGATATTTTGCTGAGAATGATGGTTTCCAGCTTCATCCACGTCCCTGCAAAGGACATGAACTCATCCTTTTTTATGGCTGCATAGTATTCCATGGTGTATACGGGCCACATTTTTTTTATCCAGTCTATTATTGATGGACATTTGTGTTGGTTCCAAGTCTTTGCTATTATGAATAGTGCCACAATAAACATACGTGTGCATGTGTGTTTATAGTAGCATGATTTTATAATCCTTTGGGAATATACCCAGTAATGGGATTGCTGGGTCAAATGGTATTTCTAGTTCTAGATCCTTGAGGAATCACCACACTGTCTTCCATGATGGTTGAACTAATTTACACTCCCACCAACAGTGTAAAAGCGTTCCTATTTCTCCACATCCTCTCCAGCATCTGTTGTTTCCTGAGTTTTTAATGATCACCATTCTAACCGGCATGAGTTGGTATCTCATTGTGGTTTTGATTTGCATTTCTCTAATGACCAGTGATGATGGGCATTTTTTCATATGTCTGTTGGCTGCATAAAAGTCTTGTTTTGAGAAGTGTCTGTTCATATCCTTTGCCTACTTTTTGATGGGATTTTTTTTCCTTGTAAATTTGTTTAAGTTCTTTTTAGATTCTGGATATTAGCCCTTTGTCAGATGTTTAGATTGAAAAAATTTTCTCCCATTCTGTAGGTTCACTTGACTGTTCACTCTGATGATGGTTTCTTCTGCTGTGCAGAAGCTCTTTAGTTTAATTAGACACCATTTGTCTATTTTGGCTTTTGTTGACATTGCTTTTGGTGTTTTAGCATGACAATATTTTTATGATAAATTCCTAAAAATAGAATTGTTTGGTCAATATGTTTATGTATTTTTATGCATTTTACGTGTTGATATTTAATTACTGTCACCCACCCACCAAGGAGGTTCCAGTAATTTTTATCCAAGTAGCCTGTATCTCAACTGTGTCTAATCATAAGAGTGGGTTGAACATACAAAGGAAACAGTGAATAACCAAGAGTGTAAGATTCTAAGAAAGAAGGAGGTTTGAAGGAAAAGCAATACTTTTGAAAAGAATGTAGAGAGAGATGAAGCGAGGTGATGTTGTGTGACTGTTGGTCAGTGCTAAAGGATGGTTTGAGATTTGTCCCAAATTTTCATTCAGGTAGCAGTTGGCTGCTTGATGCAGGCAAAGAGAAAAAGCTAAGTTCAACAGTCTTTCTTTGGACATGATATGGGATCTTCCATTATATTGTCCTATAGCTTTATAAAGGCCAAGTATAGATAGCATTGTGATTATATTGCTAAGTATATTTTTGTAGAAAAATATTTGCAAAGGAGTTATATATGAGAACATTAATTGTAGCATTGTATTTAATAGTGAAAATTTGAAAACAATATGAAAGTTACTAATGTTTCATTGGTAGGAGAGAAAACATGCTAAATTTACATAGTCGAATGTTATACACATATATACATGCACTTACAAAATTCCTATATTCCTAAATACAATTTTTTCTTGCTTTAAAGCAGCATTACTCATCATAAACATTTCCAAACTCTTATATGATTATAAATGTCCTTTTA
Source organism: Nomascus leucogenys (assembly GCF_006542625.1). Taxonomy (NCBI): domain Eukaryota; kingdom Metazoa; phylum Chordata; class Mammalia; order Primates; family Hylobatidae; genus Nomascus; species Nomascus leucogenys. The sequence continues at coordinate 50,268,941 of NC_044393.1, forward strand.
ATGACTGCTTAATATTCAACCATACTTTAAGACTCCAGAAACAGAGAAGAAATAATATAACAATTGAGTGTATTCCACTAAGATTTAATAAATTTTAATATTTTTATATCTTTGCCCAGATCTTTTCACTTTTAATAAAATATTGCAGATACAGTTGAATCTCCTCCATTATACCCTTCTTCAAGTTCCCTCCTTAACCCTATTTTCCTCTTTCATCGTCCAGCAATAACCATTTTACTTGGTTTGGTGTTCATCATTGCACACATCTTAAAAATAGTTTTGCTGGGCCAGGTGCAGTGGCTCAAGCCTGTAATCCCAGCACTTTGGGAGGCCAAGGCGGGCAAATCACTTGAGGTCAGGAGTTCGAGACCAGCCTGGCCAACATGGTGGTGAAACACTATCTCTACTAAAAATAGAAAAATTAGCCAGGCATGGTGGTGCACACCTGTGGTCCCAGCTACTTGGGTGGCCGAAGCATGAGAATTGCTTGAGCCTGGTAGGCGGAGGTTGTAGTGAGCCGAGATCATGCCACTGCACTCCTGTCTGGGCAACAGAGCATGATTCTGTCTCGAGAAAAAAAAAAAAAAGTTTTGCTATTTGTGCTTGTGTCTGTAAACAACTTGGACACACTTAAAAACTTCACATAAATAGTATAGACACACACACACACACACACACACACAGAGACCACACATATATCTGCAACATAGTTAACTAAGAGTTTTTATTAGGATTAGATGTTGGATTTTCTTTCTGTGTCCATAAAAATAACTGGGTTTTCTTCTCTAGTTTGTTGTTATGGTGAATTATATTGATTGATTTTTGAATATTAAATCAACTTTGCATACTTTGTAAAAGCTCTACGTGCTCATGATGTATTGTCCTTTTTACATATTGTTCCATTCAATTTGCTAAAATTTTACTAGTTTTTTGTATGTATGTTCATGAGGAATATTGTCCTGCAATTTTCTTTTAATGTTTGTCCGGTTTTGTGATATCATGGTAATATTGGCCTTGCAGAAGGAATTAGATGTTTTTGCTTCTTTTTCAGATTTCTGAAAGAATTTGTATAGAATTAGCATTATTTCTTTCTTAAATATGTCATGGAATTCACCACCGAAGCTATCTGGCTCTGGAGTTTCCTATAAGTGATAGTTTTTAACTAAAATATCAGGTAGACACACACTGACATACACACACACACACACACACACACACACACACACACACAGGCTCTCTACTGTACACAGAGAGCCTGGATATTATACATAAAACATGCTCTAGTTGTATCCTTTAAAAATTTTGTTCATTTCATCTAAGTTGTCAAATATATTGGCATAAATTTATTTATAATATACCATTAATATCCTTTCAGTATCCATCAAACCTGTAACGAACTCACATCTTTCACTGCAAAAACTGAAAATTTGTATATTCCCTCTTCTTTCTGAGATCAGTCTAGCTTGGAGATTTATCAGTTTTATTGATTTTTCTCTTTGCCAGCTATTGATTTTATTTTTTTTCTGTTTATTTAAAAAATTTCTGCTCTGATTTTTATTATTCCCTTTCTTCTTAACTTGAGTTTAATGTGCTCTCCTTTTACCAGTTTCCGAGATCATTGATTTGAGACCTTTCTGCGTTTCTAATACAAGTATTTGGAGTTAAACATTTCTCTTAAATTCTTGCTTTAGTAACATCCCACTAATTTTGATATATTGTTTTTAGTTAGTTCAAAATGATTTGTAATTACCTTTTTATTTCTTCCTTGACACATGAGCTATTTGAAAGTGTGTTAGTTTCCAAATATCTAAGGCTTTTCCAGATATATTTCTGTTATTGATTTCTAATTTAATTTTATTGTGGTCAGAAAACATCATTTTTATGATGTGTCTTGTATAAAGGCATTGAAACTTGTTTTATTGCCAAGAATATGGTCTATCTTTATAAATTTTTCATGTGCAATTAAAAATAATGTATATTGTTAAGTGTTCTATAAATGTCAATTAGGTTAATTTGGTAGATAGTGTGGTTCAGGTCTATAACTTTACTAATTTTCTGTCTACTTGTTTTATCAATTATTAAAAGAGGAGTGTTGAAATCGCTTAGTATAATTTGTGGAATTATCAATTTTTTCTTTGTAGCTCCATGTATTTGCTTCATGTATTTTGAATTGCTAATTAAATGCATAAACATTTAGTATTTTTTTTCCTGTTAAGGAATTGACTCCTTTATTATTTTGAAATGAATTTCTTTATCACTGTTAATGTCCTTTGCTCTAAAATCTACTTTTTCTGATGTTATTATAAATTCATTTGATCATTGCATAGCATAGCTTTTTCAATTATTTTACTTCTAACTTTTTTTGCATTATTATATTTAAAGTATGTTTTCTGTAGGCAGCATATAGTTGAGTTTTGCTCTTTTAAACGGATGATCCGTTTTTCAATAGCGTGTGTAGGGGTGTGTGTGTAGATGTTGCTGTAGGCTTTATGTTATACATCTTTAACTTATCCCAGTCAGCCATCAAATGATACATCACTTCATATATAGGGTAAGAATCTTACACTAGTATGCCACCATTCCCATCCCCCACCCCTTGTGCCATTGTGGTCATATATTTTAATTCACTATATTGTTATTACTTTTGCTTTAAACCATCTCTTATCTTTTAAAAGGATTAAGCTATGTATTTTATATTTATCATTTTGAGAACTGTCTCAAAATAATTGTTATACGGGTAGCTGCAATTGCGTCTGTACCTTAATAACTTGAGTCCTCCAGGATGATGAAATAGATTTTATTTCACTTTTGTCTGTGAGCCATTATAGGCATCAAATACATATTTGTTGAAATTTCTACAAGTCATTTCTATTATGTGACTTGTAAAGGGTACATATGACCTGGCAAACTAGAGTCTTACCTGATTATTAATATTTTATCATTTCTCTATTTTTAGAAAATTACTACTTTTTCATCTGCTCAGAGCACTCATATTTCTTTTTTTCTTTTTTTTTTATTATACTTTAGGTTTTAGGGTACATGTGCACAATGTGCAGGTTTGTTACATATGTATCCATGTGCCATGTTTGTTTGCTGCACCCATTAACTTGTCATTTAGTTTTAGGTATATCTCCTAATGCTGTCCCTCCCCCCTGCCCCCACCCCACAACAGTCCCCGGAGTGTGATGTTCCCCTTCTTGTGTCCATGAGTTCTCATTGTTCAATTCCCACCTATGAGTGAGAACATGCAGTGTTTGGTTTTTTGTCCTTGCGATAGTTTACTGAGAATGATGGTTTCCAGTTTCATCCATGTCCCTACAAAGAACATGAACTCATCATTTTTTATGGCTGCATAGTATTCCATGGTATATATATGCCACATTTTCTTCATCCAGTCTATCGTTGTTGGACATTTGGGTTGGTTCCAAGTCTTTGCTATTGTGAATAGTGCCGCAATAAACATACGTGTGCATTTGTCTTTATAGCAACATGATTTATAGTCCTTTGGGTATATACCCAGTAATGGGATGGCTGGGTCAAATGGTATTTCTAGTTCTAGATCCCTAAGGAATCGCCACACTGACTTCCACAATGGTTGAACTAGTTTACAGTCCCACCAACAGTGTAAAAGTGTTCCTATTTCTCCACATCCTCTCCAGCACCTGTTGTTTCCTGCTTTTTTAATGATGGCCATTCTAACTGGTGTGAGATGATATCTCATTGTGGTTTTGATTTGCATTTCTCTGATGGCCAGTGATGATGAGCATTTTTTCATGTGTTTTTTGGCTGCATAAATGTCTTCTTTTGAGAAGTGTCTGTTCATGTCCTTCACCCACTTTTTGATGGGGTTGTTTTTTTTCTTGTAAATTTGTGTGAGTTCATTGTAGATTCTGGATATTAGCCCTTTGTCAGATGAGTAGGTTGCGAAAATTTTCTCCCATTCTGTAGGTTGCCTGTTCACTCTGATGGTAGTTTCTTTTGCTGTGCAGAAACTCTTTAGTTTAATTAGATCCCATTTGTCAATTTTGGCTTTTGTTGCCATTGCTTTTGGTGTTTTAGACATGAAGTCCTTGCCCATGCCTATGTCCTGAATGGTATTGTCTAGGTTTTCTTGTAGGATTTTAATGATTTTAGGTCTAACATGTAAGTCTTTAATCCATCTTGAATTAATTTTTGTATAAGGTGTAAGGAAGGGATCCAGTTTCAGCTTTCTACATATGGCTAGCCAGTTTTCCCAGCACCATCTTTTTAAATGTTTATAGCTTCCTAATTCAACAAATTTGGACATTTCTTTCCAGAGATATCAATCCTTGGTGCACCCCAGGTACTTTCTTGGCATTTCTTAGTTATCCTTCTGAATATCCTTACTCTAACTTGGCAACAGTTTAGAGACTATCTTACTTCCCTCTGCTTCTCCATATATTTTTCAAATTGATACGTAATAGTTGTATGTATTTAAGAGGTACTTGTGTTATTTTGGTACATGTATACAATGTGTAATGATCAAATCAGAGTAATTGGAATAGCCATAAGATATTTGATTCCCAGTTTCATTATTCTTTCCTGGCAGACATTCTATCTGAATGCTGAGTGGTGGCTGCCCACATCCCATTCACAAGGCACACCCACGCTCCCACCTGCTGCTCTCATCTATCTCCCACAACAAAAATTTTTTAGAACATTTTGTGGATGTTGGTGGAATGCACCATTGCTTAGAAGCCTGGCCTGTACTGCCAGACTGCCCAGGTTTGAATCCTAGTGCTGCCACTTGGGCAAGTTACTCAAGGTATAAAAAGAGTAAAATGCTACCTACCATATCCAGTTGTTAAGAAAAATGAAAGAGATAATGCATGCAAAAAGCAGAGTACAATGCTTCACGTAAGGTCAGAGCTCAATAAGTATTAGTGCTTGTGAATATTTTATACATAAAAAAATTTCTCATATAATTCCTTACTTTGCCATATTCATCAGCCATGTCTTTCTCTCTTTTCCACTAGATTGATATTCATTCTGAAACATTTCATATATATCTGGACAAATGATAAATTTGTAAAAGAAAAATTAAAGGCTCCTAAATGATTACTGAATATATTAAAAATTAGCAGATAGTCTTGCTAGAGGGCTCTCTCCTGTTGAATCAATTTTCAATATTTTGCTGCAATGCAACACAGAATCAAATATCTTGGAATGCTTAACGTAAGATAGTTCTTTTTCTTTGCCTTATTTTTGTATACTATGCTCATTTTACTGAACCATGGTCCTAAACTTAAAGCCATGTATATATGTATATTGTTCATATACAACTTTATCATGTAACTGTTAATCTTTATGTCAGGTAATGACAAATTTTCTATCAAATATAAAATATTACTGTAAATACCACTTTATCCAATAAATGATAAGTAACTTGATTTCTATGGTGACCATGTAACATACACATGGGTTATTACAGATACAACAGCATAAAGTTTGTATGTAATATTCAGGAGCACTTAAAGGCTCCATGTCTCTTTCCCTGTATGAAATGTCTGGTAAATTCCTTAGCACACAGAAGGTTTGCTAGTATAATTATACCCTAAAATGGAAGCAAGGTCAACAAGATACTGTTATTTACCACTAAAAGATGCAATGCCCTCAGTCAATACTGAAGGAACAAATGTGTTTCCACTCTTTACCCAGCCTCACAAAACACGTATTTCCCCTGGCAATTTCTTGTTCATATTTCAAAGATTGCATAAGAACAATCCTCTCTTGCTTCTTGAGAGACCAAATATCTATGATCCTTCTACAGATATTTCCCCCATTTTTTTGTGTGTGTATTAGAAAGCTACCTGGTTAGTTGTTTTGAAGAAGTTTAAAAAAAATGGACACATGAAATGTTACACTTAATACTGGCCACACCAACAGAAATGGTCATATTTTTCTCTCTTGAGGTAGTGCACTCAAAATGCTGGCACTGAAGTTGCATCTTGTTGATTTACAAGTACAAATCTAGGAGATAAGATCATGAAGACATAAAGCATGGAAAACTTAACATAGGGGTGGGCAAACAACTTCTTACGGGTTAAATCTGTCCACCACCTTGTAAATGTAGTTTCATTGGAACACAGCTGTGCTCATTTGTTTATGTATTATGTGTTCACTTGTATCTCTAATAACAGTAGTTATTACAGAGACAGTATGGCCAGCAAAGCCTAGAATATTTACTATCTAGTCCTTTTAGAAATTTGCTGAACTCTAACCCAAAGGAATAGTTTGGATCTAAATGGGGAGATAAATAGCTATTTAACCTTTTTCCAGGAGGTTAAACATATATTAGTCCATTCTCACACTGCTATAAGGGCATACCCAAGATTGTATAATTTATAAAGAAAAGAGGTTTAATTGACTCACAGTTCTGCAGGGCTAGGGAGGCCTCAGGAAACTTACAATCATGGCAGAAGGGGAAGCAAACATGTCCTTCTTCACATGGTGGCAGCAAGGAGAATAATGAGTGACCAGCAAAGGGGGAAGCATCTTATAAAACCATCAGATCTCATGAGAATTCATCATCACAATAACAGGATGGGGGAAACTGCCGTTGTGATTGAATTATCTCCACCTGTTCCCTCCCATGACATGCAGGGATTATGGGAATGACAGTTCAAGATGAGATTTGGGTGGGGACACAGCAGAACTATACCATGCACATTTTTTATTCTAACATGGATTCACTAATGCCCCATAGCCTAGTTTGGCCAGCCTCAGCCTTTCTAGTTTTCTCAAATACCAGATGCTCTACCCCTTCTTTTAGGCAGTGATACTTAATACTTTGGGTCTGAAAGTCAGAGCACCATCACCCTACCAGGTATGAACTCTCCAGCCAGTTGTTCCCCCTGAGGGGTAAGATGCTGAGTCAGCTGCTGAGCTGATGCTACTGGTATTCACCTCTCTGTTTTGTATTATGTCTCTATTAGTCCTGGCAAGTAAGTGTGTTTTCTTACTCTTTTTAAAGGAGGTAAAGATTTATCTAAAATTATAAACATTTTCTCTGAAGAATCCAGTATTTATTTTGATAACTCACCATTAACTCAATATCTCTTATGCCAGAAGTACCTTAATTAGCTCTCTTTTAAAATTTACTTACAATTTTCTTTTATATTTTTAATGCCTAAAACTTCCCTTAATCTCTGATGATAATTGCATTTCTCAGGAACAGTGATTTGAGAGTCTGTAGAGCCAAGTGTTTTTTGTTTTGGGTTTTTTTTTTTATTACAGGATAGATTTATTCTGATAGGTTTATGTAAAAATTTCTAGCAGGAGTCTCAAATGATTATTTGACAGTTCACAATACGCATTCCTTTATATTGTATCACTTTTAATTTGCTCCCCAATCAGGAAGGAAATACAATGGTCTGAGATTAAAACCACAGTGTTCTGGGGATTATGACAATTGGATAGAAACTGAGTCCTGCTGCCCTTCATGTCTAAAAGACCATGTGGATCTAGGCCATGGGGCTGCTGGTTGTGTATCTAATATTAAAGTCTCAAAAAAGGCAGAAGTCATATTCTGTCCACCTCCTGCACCCCCTCTTTTTTATCACTTCAGAAGCATGCAATTATCTACAGGCTGAAAATCTGGATACTTATGTTTTCTTTTTTATCAGAATGCTGATTATTTGATTTGAACAAGTCACTTTTCTCTTTTTTCCTAAGTTTCTTGAAGGGGAGCCAGGCCATGCCACTCAACATTTAGTGGCTGGCCCACAGTCACACTGGCCTGAATGGGGAGAATTGCCTGTTCCCTATAATATGTACAGATGTTTTCTACATATGAATGTTCACAGATGTGGGTTTTGGAATTAAGGGGCTGTCAGCTATAGCTGAGTACATTTCTGCTATAATATCCCCAATTCTGTATTTTTTTTAAAGTAAGGAAGCTGAGTTGTGAATTTTTATTCTGCTTTTCATCAACTATATAATAAGATTTAGTGTGATAAAATATCAACTAATATAGTAGCTAGTATCGTGAACATAAGATAAATCAGATGCACAGGGCATTCTTTAACTCAAGATTTTAAGCAAGAATAAAAGCACCTCATCCAGAGCTCCTAGTGGGTACTCATTGATACTTCCCTCTTCCCTCTCTTCTTTGTTTCTTCCCTCCATGATAATTTGATATGTGTGTACTTGAGAGCCTCAATAAAAAAAATAGTTGATCACTCAGACATGTGATTTATTCCATATAATCTGAAAAGCATTTCAATATTTTGAAATCCCTGGATACATAACTGCCCTCTTTCTTTCATCTGGATTTTCTGATACTCTGTAGACTCTGTATTCTACTATCTACCTTGGGCATTTCAGAATATAGATGCTATAGGGACATATGGTGATACTAAAAGTTAATGTCATTGCAAGATTCTAATAGTGATAAAATGATAAAGTTATGATCCACTAAACCTTCCATGCAATGAAGGTCACTGAGTAGTGTGTCTGCATTGCTTAGAGGACTGGTGGTATCTACACAGTCTAGTTCTGGCCCAGATTAATTTTACATGAGGAGACTATAAAAGCTTCAAACTATATATTGTTTCTATAAAAAGTCACTGATCTTTCTTTTCCTTAAGCTCAGTATGTTTCTGCTAAATAATAAATTAGGGAATCAAAAACCTCCTTTTATTAATTCTATAGAGTGCCAAATATAGAACATATCTAAATTAAATATTAAAGAATTAAAATCAAAAGTTCAAAAATAAATTAATTGGTAACAAAAGGGTCATTTGTCTTCTTCCAGTCTCTTAAAAAATTCAGAAAATTAATAAGTCAAGAATCTTGGAATTATGGTTGGTTGCCCTACTTTATCGGTGAGAATGCAGTGTTCATCTGTCCTGGGTTTAGTTAGGTATGTTGTATCTGTATATTGTGAGAATGGATCAAAAGCCAAGACTATAGCTATCAAGTAATCTGATTTTATGGGGGCGAATCATTTTATTTATGTCTCTGCATCCAAGTAGTGAATTATTCTGTACTGTGAATGCAAGTGAGGTAAAGATGGAAATATCATGAAAGTAATTTATGCAACCAAAGTTTCTTTGGCAATCTGCTGGGTAGAGGAGATGGACTTTGGTGTGAAGGAATGGATAAGATTTAGGGTACAAATCTTTTGTTACCAATGTAGTGATGATTCAAATGTATGAATAAATGAAATCATTCACTTTGCCCTAGTTCGTCTTCAGTGTAGAGTGCTTGTATGTCAGTGGTCAAGGAATCTTGGTACTGTTGGTAATTAAATCTGGTCATTTACTGTAGAAGCCTTAAAATTGAAAATATACTGCATATACATCAACTTCAAAAGTGATCACCCCAGACATTGTCTTTCTTTCTTGCTCAGTATGACAGGTTTTTTAGTTCAGGTGAAGAGTTCAGCTTTTTTTTTTTTTTTGCTTTTTTTTTTCTTGAAACAGGGTCTTGTTCTGTCACCCAGGCTGAGTGCAGTGGCATGATCTTGAGTCACTGCAGCCTTGACCTCCTGGGCTCAAGTAATCAATCCTCCACTTGGGACTAAAGATGTGTGCCACTACAGCGAGCTAATTTTTAAATTTTTTGTAGAGATGAGATCTCCGTGTGTAGCCCAGGCTGGTCTCAAACTCCTTAGCCTCCCAAAGTGCTGGGATTACAGATGCAAGGCATCACGCCTGGCTGAATTCAAGTTTTAAATGATATTTCTCACATCTTCCCCTCATTTACTCTAGTGTTTACACCAGGGACCTAATTGTGCAAATAAAACTATGGAATTAATGAAACGATATGGTGGCCTAAATAATTTGTTAGAGAGCTTTATGAGTACTAATTCCAAAGTGTATGTTACCTATCACCTGATTTCATTTGATAAGTATAGTTGTAAATAAGCTGTAATTTTAACATTTAGCAAATCAGATAGCTTGGTATACGAAAATAATGCAATGCTATTATTTCTTACTTTTTGGAGATCTACAGATTTTTCATTTGTCACCTCTTTTTTGACATCCGTCATAGCTTTTCTTCATGTGAGAGATCTTCTGCATTAGATGCTTATTTTTTCTTAACATGTTATCATGTATCACTGCTGGTGAGCTATATTCAAGCTCCTATGTCTTTACCAATATCAGCCATACTGTTTCACAGATAGAGCCAAAATAATTTATATTACTTCAAATAATAAAGATATTTATAAGCACACATAAATAAAGATAGGTGCATTATTTCCCAAATTCACTTAACTTCTAAAGAACACTTCACTATGAAAAATACTCCTCATGACTCTGTTCGTCTATGCACCAGAAAATGAAGAATGGCTTGTTTTCTCTGAATCCAGTACATGGCTATAGAGTACTCCAGGGCCAATGCCAAAGTCATGACCTGTATGCTTTATGGATTGTTGTAGTTATATTTGATGAGGAAATTTAACACTGTTTTTATTTTGAGTTCCCTGAGATATGAGTGAAATTAGAGCAGTGGTTCTCCAATTATGGTTTCTGGACCCGCAATGTCAGAGGCATCACCTGAAAACTTGTTAGAAATACAAATAATCAGGCCCCACCCCAGCAGGGTGACTCAGAGACTCTGGGGAGTGAGAATCAGCAATCTGTGCTTTAACAAGTCCTCCACATGGTTCTGATGCAGCCTTTTTTTTTTTTGGAGATGGAGTCTTGCTCCGTCACCCAGGCTGGAATGCAGTGGCACGATCTCGACTCACTGTAAACCCCGCCTCCCGGGTTCACACCATTCTCCTGCCTCAGCCTCCCGAGTAGCTGGGACTACAGGCACCCGCCACCACACTCAGCTAATTTTTTTTTTTTTTTGGTAGAGAGGGGGTTTCACCCTGTTAGCCAGGATGGTCTCTATCTCCTGACCTCATGAGCCGCCCACCTCGGCCTCCTAAAGTGTTGGGATTACAGGCGTGAGCCAGAGCGCCTGGCCTTGATGAAGCCTATGTTTTAAGAAACACCAAGTTTGGGTCCGATGCTGCCTCAATCCAAACTGTTAAAATTTAAAACAGTAATTGATCCCATATGGGGCACTATTTTGAACCTTTATATCCAAGATATTCAGTGAGAGGTTTCTTAAAAAAAAAAAAAAAAAAAAAAAAAAGCCTGTTTTTGGAAGATACCTAACGTTGTTAATATATGCCAGTGCTGCTTTAAACAAAAATTGACAACATGTTATCTTAGGGGAAGAGAGTTTTGAAATAATTACTGAGGTTTAGAGCAACACACTGTTAAGAAAATAAGTCAAAGTAACTACCAATATTTTACAAATGGATTTGTCAAATCTTCAATATTTTATAAAATGTGCATAGTGTTTTATTGAGGATATTAATAATTTTTATACTTAATAAGTGATTTATTTCATTGAATTGTAGGTTTTAATCTTTTTTACCTCAAACCAATCCACCCCATCAGTTAACAGGAAATCTATAAGGCCTACATTACTTTATAATCTGTCTATCACATACAGTTCAATGACCCAAACTATATTATTTGCTTTGCTTACTTTAGCTCTGTGTTTGTATAAAACCATACTTTGGGATTTTATATGATTGAAAATGAGTATAATAAAACCCAAGGCCTAGGCTTGTTGTGTAAAAATTGATTACAGGCATTGGCCAAAGGAATCTATCGGATGTATGTTTTTATTGGCAGCACACACAAATCTGATGATTGTGTTCTTACTTGCTGATGTGTAACTGACCAACTTAAGTGTCTTCAAGAATCTAAGAGTTAGTTAATCAAAGGTCAAATACAAAGGAAGTCACCCTAGCTGTCAAGATCTATTTTTTCCAGCTTGCAGTTGAGAAACACCAGGAAGAAGAAAGGGAGAATATATGAATAAGAACAGAATTCAGTTTCTCACATTCTCACACAATGACCCATCTGCTTAGAATACATTGACTTAAGGATTAATTCCAAGTCTGTTTCTTTAGCAAATACATATTGGGTCCCTGCCATGCAGCAAGCACTATGGAATTTTTAATATATCAGAATACATAGCAATAGATCACTGCACTGAACCATCATCTAAGTAATAATACTGTCTGTCAAGCTGGTGACTCTTTTGAAGTAAAGTATTTTACTTAAACTAGGAAATAGCAGAAAGCTGAGGGGAAATACGCTTTAGAATTATATTTACCACAAATGCCCTTTTCTTCCTAAGACAAAAAGAGCAATGTTCCTTCATTTAAACAGTAGGTTAATAAAAAAATTCCATTGGCACTCCCAGTTGCCATGGTAACAAAATGACAAGTCGCCTCCCTGTGATTTCCCTGTGTATCAATAAGCTAAGCATTTGGGAGATAATGCATTTTGTTTAGACATGTCTTTTGAGCAGAAGCACTGTATGCTTTCATTAACTCATGAAGGAGGTGTTGTTCATACAGTACTTAATTTAGCAATTAATAAATAAGCTGTTTTGTTGTTTAAGAAATTAATTAATAAAAGATGAAACAAAGCCTCGACTTAGTATTTTCTCTCTTTCAGTTCTATTTATTTTTCCTTTGGAGGAGTGGTCTGGAATAAATAATAAGAATAAAATACATAAATTATAATTTGGATAATAAAACTTATTTTGGACTTTCCTATACACCACTTAGGAAAGCCCCAACCAAAACAGAAGAGCAATAAAAGAAGGTGAGCTTCAGCTATATGATGAATCATCTATATTCCCTCTTTTATTCTCTACATCTTCCACCCTATTTCTAGTGCTGGATAATTACTTGTTATTACTGTTGAGTCTTGCTTTGCTGTCAACTATTCATCATCTTTTGAGTTGCAAAAGCAACTGTAATTATTTCAGCATAAAAGTAAGTAGCCACTTCAAGAAATTTAACTTAATTTTTTCCCCAGTCTAGATATTAATTACCTTTAGCTCCAAATTACCATTGTACAACATTTCATTTCATATCTCATATATTTTCCTTATTTTTAGAATCATACTACTTTCCAAAAAGGTGTTCACAGATTTCCAATTGCTTTCTCCTTCTTCAGCAACTGCCTTGCCCATTGACGTAATACCAACTAATATCCTTTCTTCCCAGACACATAGATCTAAAATGCTTTCTGACTCTCGTTGTGGGTGCTATGCCTGCAGGTAAAATTAAATGACCTACTAATCAGGTTTTATGAGCACTTTCACACTTTCCAAATGACTCAGCAAATGGCAAAAACCTTCTAGCAGCCTAGGCCATAGGCATTAGCTGTTTTACATGTCTGTCTACAAAAGACAAAAGGATCCTTGTAACTAGTGACCAAGCCATTGTATACTACATCTTACTGTATAATCAGACAAAATGGATTTATATCTTGACTCGCGTTTTTTTCATACCCAAACAGTAAAAAAGGCAATTTGTATCTTCAGGCATAAATTTTTTTTCTTTATTATAAGTGTTAGCCTGAATGAAGTTAAGTGATTTAAAGCTTTGATTATAATATATTCCAAAAGTAAGATACCAATGATATTTGTGAAATTGTAGTATTCTTAGTAGCACTATTAATATTACTTAAAAGGAATGCAGATATCGTTGGCATGATGTTTATGCTTTTACTTTTTATAATGCCCTTTTATGTCTATTATTTACCTCAGTGCATAAGAAAATCGATGATGAACTAAACAATGTTTTTATCTAGAATCATATATGTAAAACATTAAAACAAAAATGGAATGTAGATGTCCTCGATTTTTAATCTAAGAAACTTTTTATCGCACCATTTTATCACACCATATCATTCTTTTTTTTTTTTTTTTTTTTTTTTTTTTTTTTTTTGAGACAGAGTCTCACTCTGACGCCCCGGCTGGAGTGCAGTGGCGCGATCTGGGCTCACTGCAAGCTCCGCCTCCCGGGTTCACGCCATTCTCCTGCCTCAGCCTCCCGAGTAGCTGGGACTACAGGCGCCTGACACCACGCCCGGCTGGTTTTTTTGTATTTTTAGTAGAGACAGGGTTTCACCGTGTTAGCCAGGATAGTCTTGATCTCCTGACCTCGTGATCTGCCCGCCTCGGCCTCCCAAAGTGCTGGGATTACAGGCGTGACCCACCGCACCCGGCCATTCTTTTACTTTTTAAAAAAACTTTTAGGTTCTGGAGATACATGTGAAGATTTGTGACATAGGTAAACTCATGTCATGAGGGTTTGCTGTGCAAATTATTTCCTCACCGGTGTTAAGCCCAGTACCCAATAGTTATCTTTTTTGCTCCTCTCCCTCCTTCCACCAGTAGACCCCTCAAGTAGACCCCAGTATCTGTTGTTTCCTACTTTGTGTTCCTAAGTTCTCACCACTTAGCTCCCACTTACAAGTGAGAACATGCAGTATTTGGTTTTCTGTTCGTACATTAGTTTGCTAAGGATAACAGCCTCCGGCTCCATCCATGTTCCCATAAAATACATGCTCTCGTTCATTTTACGATTGCATCGTATTACATGGTGTATATCTACCATGTTTCTTTATCCAGTCTGTCACTGAAGAACATATAGGTTGATTCCATGTCTTTGTTATTGTGAATACTGCTGCAGTGAACATTCGTGTGCACATGTCTTTACGGTAGAATGATTTATATTCCTCTGGGTATATGCCCAGTAATGGGATTGCTGGGTTGAGTGGTAGTTCTGTTTTTAGCTCTTTGAGGAATTGCCATACTGCTTTCCACAATGGTTGAACTAATTTACACTCTAATAACAGTGTATCCTTTTTCCCACAACCTTGTCATTTTATTCTTTTAAAAATGAGGGTTGACATGTAAGTGTCTGTGTATGTGCACATACACCAGTCATTGGAACCCACCATGCACTGCCATGTTTATCCTTTGAAAATGATTTTGATAGTTCAAAAATACCTGTATCGGGCACCAAGATGTTAAGCCAAATGACCTAAGTTAATCCAAGCAATAAGTGAAATAAGTGAAATTTCTCTTTAAGGATGTAGTGATTCTTTCTAAAATATAACCAGGCTCTTTCTGGATCCCCTGTTGACTTCCAGCAGTCTCCCACTTAGCTAACACTCACCTGGGTAGTGTACAGCCTACAAGTATTGTGGGTCTCTGCTCCCCTTCAGGTCTTTTTCTCACAGTCTCTTCTCCTCCACCCCTTTCTCCATACTGTCTAAGCTAACAGAAATCTCAGTATTTGACCCACTAAATTGTGCATAGGTTCTAACTATCTGATTTATAGTCAATTAATAAGATTTAACCCTTTATAGCATACTAGATAACTTTTTATTTTTTATTTATTATCTGCCTCTCCCTATTAAAATATTAGTTCCATGAAGGCAGGAATCTTAGTCTGTGTTATTCAGAGATATAGCTCAAGCATCTAGAATAGTGTTTGGCACATAGTGCTCAGTTAATATTTATGGCAAGACTTCATTAAAAAAATCATTTCTGCTCTTGCAGGCAATAGTACTTAACATATAATAATCCTTGTTGAGTATTTAAAATGTGCCAGACATTGTCTTAAGTATGTTATATGAATTATCCCATTTGTTCCTCACATTAGCCCTATGAAGATGCTACTACTATTGTTCCCATTTTACAGATAAGAAAACTAGAGTTTACAGAGGTGGAGAACCTTGCTCAAGGTAATACTGATAACAAGTGGCTGAGTCCTAAAAAGCACAGGCAGCTTACTTTCAAAATATCGTACATTTTAAAGGTAGTTTCTCCTTCATCTGAACCAAAGAGTAATTCTAATGGTGAAAATTTTAGGTTAAAGAGAAAGCAGAATGACACATGACAATCCAGAAAGGGGGGTATTACATAAACAAAAAATTCTTACATTATGTCTTCTCACATGTTCCATCAAGGCAAGCCCACGTAAAGAAACTCCACAGGCTGGCATACCATGAGAGTTGTGTTTTATTGTAAATAATAGAATCATGGCGTTCTCTGTTTCTTCTTGACCCTCAGTATTTTTTTCTCCCTCCCTTTTTCAACCCACTCTCTTGACCATCGATTGGGTAGATAAGCCTTTAGAGAGGAAATGCGATCAGCCTGGTGCTTCACCAGGGCTCATCAGGAAGAGCAGCGGTGAACCTAAAGGAGGGAGGCAGGCATACCAGTGACAGAGCCACCACCTGGTCCAGGAGGGCGGTGCTGGGATCAGAGACAGCACAGATGGGAAGGATGATGTTGTGGAGATACGGGACATAGAACTTGCCAAATATTTGGAGATGTGATAAAGGAGTGAGGGAGGACTCAAAGGTAGGTGACTCTGAGGTGAAAGTTTCAAACCGGCACGACTAGAAGAATGGTGGTGGCATGAACAGGGGAGCAAGATGAAGAAATACATTTTCATGATTACATTTTCCTGAAATGCTGTCAGATTTGCCACTAGTGAGGGTGGAATAAAGACATCTTCAGGCTTGGAAAATCTCAAACAATGTAGCTTCCATGCAACCTTCGACAGGAAGCTTCCAACAGATGTGCTCTGCCACCATGAGGATGTAGACCACAAAAATAGACATGGGGTCTAGGGAAGAGGAGAAACTGCACAAGAGAGAGGCAAAGTGACTCCCCAGGATGATGGCAAAGAATGATCCCTGGATGGCAGCCGACAGTCCAGACTGGAGCATGTCAGAAGCCTCCAGGAAAGATTTCTTCAATAGGATAAACTTGATAAAATATAAAATCTATTTGTGAATTTTGAGAGGAGATTTATCTCTCAAGGAGAGAGTTTATTTAATGATTAATGAATGGAAAATGGAAATGAAAACATATTACATCGAGAGTAATAAGTTACACACGGCCGAGCGCAGTGGCTCATGCCTGTAATCACAGCACTTTGGGAGGCCAAGGTTGGGGAATCACAAAGTCAGTAGATTGAGACCAGCCTGGCCAACACGGTGAAACCCATTCTCTACTAAAACTACAAAAATTAGCCAGGTGTGGTGGCGCACACCTGTAGTCACAGCTACTGAACAGGCTGAGGCAGGAGAATCGCTTGAACCCTGGAGGCAGAGGTTGCAGTGAGCCATGATCGTGCCACTGCATTCTCAGCCTGGGCAACAGAGCAAGACTCCGTCTCAAAAAAAATAAAAATTACACACAAAAAGTCAGTACACGAGTTTCAGCTGGGAATAGATTTACATAGAATTATTAATGTAAACGCTTAACACTAATCTAAACACAAGATTGTTCCATTAGAAGAATGAAAGGAAAGCAGGACGTGGTATGTGCAGTGGGGTTAGAATTGTAGACAAAAGAGTTAAATTCTCATTTTCTTTAAAATCAAGAAATAATTACTAAAGTAAAAACTCAAGAGATATCTTGAAGTATTTAGAGATTTGGGGGTTAAATTAGTCAGCTAAAATCAGTGTATTTGCCTCTGGATAAAAAGAAAGGGCTACCGGGGGCTGGGTGGTGATAATGAGGGTCTGCTTTTCAAAAATAACAAGTCTTATGGAATTGTTTGAAGACTTAAAATATCTGTATATGCAACTTTGACAAAATATTTTATTTATTTAATTTATTTAATTTAAAATATATAATTCTAAAAGCAAAGGAAAAGAAATTTGTCTTAGCAAGATGGATGATAATTCCAATAAAGTCTTAATTTTGAAGGAAAAATACAAGAGTAATGCAGATAAGAAAAATGAAAATTAGGAAACTTTAGGAAATTTGGTTTCAGATTCTCTCTTACTTTACCAAGAAAGAATGAGCTCATGTCTTCTGCAAAACGTCAAAGCAGTTGAATATTAGAAAATGTTGGGAATATAAGAGAGAGACAAGAAGACACACATAAAAGAATTACCAAGCATCAGGAGGATCAAACTGACATTAAGTAATCTGAATTTGTGGAGTACTTTGTCAGAGAAAGTTTACGTTTTTTTATAGCAACTGCTGTCAACAATGAAATAACCAACAGTGAACATGGGGGTTAATTATGAGTGGGGGAATCATGAAGGTGAACTAAAGGAAGGAAGAGATTCTGTTTTTTTTTTCCTAGTCCTTTAGTAGTTAGGGAAGCAAGTAAAGCCAGATTTGGGGAACATCAGGGAAATTACAAGAGATCAGGGACTAGAGATCATAATTAGAAAGAAGAACAGAATAGGAAAAAAGGATCAGAGACTGATGTCAAAGATGGAGGTTGCAGCATTTGAGATTGTAGAGCAGAACTTCAAGCCACAATGAGGTAGGTGAACTGTCAGTCCAAGTAGGCAGCCAGCATCAGCTGGGTTAATAGCAATAAGTGATACTCACTGATGTTGCCTATCACAGAAGGAAAAACTCAGTCACGATGGAGATGGAAAGCCATTTAGTGAACCGAAAGTACTGATGGGCCTCCCAAGAAGAGCACAACTACGAATGTTCACTAAAATTTGGTACAGCCATGTTACTCCAAACAAGTCAGCAGCCCTGGAAATTGCCCTCAGTCATGTGATCCTGGTGCTCACGTGGTGCTAGGAATGCATTACCATACTGCAAGCAGTTAAAGTGTGCAGCTTCTGAAATATGCAGATGAATTAGTAAGGAAAATTGAGTCTTTGTTACGTGATTTTTTTCTTAATGATTGGAGTGTGTTCTAAATAAACAGAAAAACAAATTGATTGCCAAAAACCATGTTAATGCACTTTTAATTCACAAGGGTTAAGCACATAAAAGTCAGAATATTGAAAGTTAAGGTTCTCATAGAAACATTAATTTGACAATATTATGCATACTAGATGTAGGTGGTTTGTATTTTATAGCATAAAAGCAGCAGGAAATATTGCAAAATGTGACTCAGTTAAACAAAATAACCAATTCAGGGAAAGTCATTAAACATGATTATGGAAAAAAATTGTTTTGCAACCCCCAAAGACGAGTTATAAAACCTGATTTTAGAAAATAATAACTTCAAATCTTAAAAAATGTTTTCAATAGGAATTATTCATTTTTATCCAAAATCAAATTTCCCTGGCATATTGTACATTCTGACATTAGCTTCTGCTTCTCAGTTGCAGTCCAGATTTGATTCTAATACACCAAAAGGAGAACTGACTGGTTATTTTCATGACCTAGTTGATAAAGATTTCAAATGCAGAGAACAAAAATAAAATTTAAGGATTTAAAATACTTTTTTAGCATATAGACAATATGGAGAAGTCTATATATATGAAGCCTGCCAATGTTACTACCTTATATATCTGGCCTCTGTATATTTCTGCATACTTCTTTGCATGTATGCATTATGTAAATTCCAATCTGACCATGCAAAATGCCTATGTAGGTGGCATAGAAAAAGGAAGAAGCTTAGGGGCATATTGAGGGAAGGAAGTATTACCTGGAAACAAACCTGCAGCCTTGAATATGTCTCTGTTTCTGCTCTTGCCGCACAAACTGGACAGCATGCCTGGAAGACTGTGTTCTTCAGGAGAGCTGGACTGAGCTACAGTCTGAGTAGCTGATACTCCTGCCACCTTGGCCCTCATAGCTCCATTCCCTCTATGGGTGATGGAGGAGTCAGGAACGGTGGTCCCATGCAGTAACCCTTGGTAGGGAGTCACTTCAGTCAGAATTAGAGGCAGTAATGAAAGAAGATAGGCCACATAAGGGAGAGCCTGTGTGATGGAGTCAGAGAAAGTTTTCTCCTGTCGAATTAGATACTATATTCCCAGCATCACAATTACTACTGCAATTTAATTATTACACAATTCTAATTATTTAATTTTAAGTAATAGTAAAGGTTTTGTGAACCTTTAAATCAAATAAAAATGGCTCTGGGTGCAAATTTAACAAATGAAAACCAACAAACAGTCCTCCCAAAAGAAAGCAGATTAAGAAAATAAAAAGACAAATTGACATTTTCCTGAGATCGCTACTTTTCCATTGTATTTTATGTCATAGCACAGCAGTCTGCAGGACAATAGAGGTTCATTCATGGAGTTAAATATATAAATTCCTGAACTAGCAGACTGCTGGCTCAATTTCCAAACCACCTCTTCAAAAAGGGCACAATGTTCTGAATTTTCCCTGAAAAATATATGCAGCCATATCCCATGGCAATGAACTCTTTATAAGCTTGATGAAGAAAAGTGCTTTGTACGTTTACTTTAATCTTTACCCCCTGCTGTTTTCTGTTGCCAAACAAACAGAAGGACAAATGCAAACTGCCAACTTGCAGGATGTACAAACAAGTGGCACTGAATATTCAGAAGTATGGTGGTATTTCTAAAGTTCAACAACAAATCACTTAGCGTCTTTCTTTTGTTTTTACTTTTCTTTATTCAGGCACCACAAGGCCACATAAGGAGGGTGAGGTCCCTGGAGTGGATTATATTTTCATCACTGTTGAAGATTTTATGGAATTGGAGAAAAGTGGTGCTCTCCTAGAAAGTGGGACTTATGAAGGTAAGCACAGCGTTCCTGAGAGATCTTTCTTGTTGGCATCACGTTTTTCTCATTCGATGGAAATGCACTGGAACACCAGGTTACTAATGGGCTGTTTGGGGTTTGAGAGCTTTAATAAGATGAGTTTAGAAACGTATCCTTAAAAAGTTAAAATACATCTCAATTAAGTGTACTTTTAATATGCCTGGAGAAAAATATATTTGTTAAAATATTTTATATTTTATATATATACCCATTATATATATACCCATTTTATACACACACACACACACACACACACACACACACACACCCATTGAAGTATTGTTGTGCTTGTCTCCTGAGGTTAAGCTGTGATCTTTCAGATAAAATGTCTTTATCTCAAGATGTCATCTAAAAGAAGGAAGGGCTAGAATTCTAGGCCTGTCATTATCCCTGTGTGGCTTTCTCAAATTACTCTACCTCACTGGCCTTCACTTTCCTCCTATGCAAAATGACAGGGTAGAAAAAAATATGATCTGTGAATGAACTCCAAAGCTCCACCACATTAGAAGTCTCCTTGTGTACCCAAATCAAACGTGAACAGCAAATGAAACCAAAACCTTGAATGCAGGAAATATGCCTCAGTGGAAGAAGCACTGAAACATAAGCCAAAATCTCTGTTTCAAACTAGGCTTCATTATTTATCTGCTACAAAAATTAAGTAACAGTTAATGTCACTAAACCTTAGTAGTCTCATCTGTAAAAGTGGAATGATGGCATTAAAAATACAAATAAGTAACAATACGTTGATATGATTGCATTTATCAATTTGGGTAACATTTATATGCATCTAGTTTATATCTAATTAAAGTATGTATCTGTGTATAGAAAATGAAATTATAACTAAAAAGTAGAAAATAATTTTTCATTCCTACTTCACAGTTACAAAGTATATGGACAGATGCTATTATTAAGTTCAAAGATTAGTTTTATTGAACTGCAATTAATAGTGATATTAAAAACAAAATTCATGATATATACTTTGCTGCTTAGCCTATCACACATGCAAAGTTCACCAAACATCATCAAATAAGCTGGGTTTGCCACGTTAACAGTTGGGCCCTCTACTTTCTCCTCGATTTATAGTCATGTGTCTCTTAATGAAAGGGATACTTCTGAGAAACACATGGTTAGGCTATTTCATCATTGAGTGAACGTCATAGAGTGTACCTACACAAACCTAGATGCTACAGCCTGGCGCATTCTAGGCTAAGTACTGTAATCTGTTGTTTCCAGGCTACAAACCTGTATGGCATGTTACCATACTGAATACGTAGGTAATTGTAACTCAATGGTAAGGATTTATCTAAACATACCTAATCATAGAAAAGGTTAACTTAAAAATATGGTATAAAAGATTAAAACAGTATAGCTATATAAGATACTTACCATGAGCATTTCTTCATGTATTTTCTGGCTGCATAAATGTCTTCTTTTGAGAAGTGTCTGTTCATGTCCTCTGCCCACTTTTTGATGGGGTTGTTTGTTTTTTTCTTGTAAATTTGTTTGAGTTCATTATAGATTCTGGATATTAGCCCTTTGTCAGATGAGTAGGTTGCAAAAATTTTCTCCCATTCTGTAGGTTGCCTGTTCATTCTGATGATAGTTTCTTTTGCTGTGCAGAAGCTCTTTAGTTTAATGAGATCCCATTTGTCGATTTTGGCTTTTGTTGCCATTGCTTTTGGTGTTTTAGACATGAAGTCCTTGCCCACGCCTATGTCCTGAATGGTATTGCCTAGGTTTTCTTGTAGGATTTTAATGGTTTTAGGTCTAACATATAAGTCTTTAATCCATCTTGAATTAATTTTTGTATAAGGTGTAAGGAAGGGATCCAGTTGCAGCTTTCTACATATGGCTAGCCAGTTTTCCCAGCACCATTTATTAAATAGGGAATCCTTTCCCCATTGCTTGTTTTTGTCAGGTTTGTCAAAGATCAGATAGTTGTAGATATGCGGCATCATTTCTGAGGGCTCTGTTCTGTTCCATTGATCTACGTCTCTGTTGTGGTACCAGTACCATGCTGTTCTGGTTACTGTAGCCTTGTAGTATAGTTTAAAGTCAGGTAGCGTGATGCCTCCAGCTTTGTTCTTTTGGCTTAGGATTGACTTGGCGATGCGGGCTCTTTTTTGGTTCCATATGAACTTTAAAGTAGTTTTTTCCAATTCTGTGAAGAAAGTCATTGGTAGCTTGATGGGGATGGCATTGAATCTATAAATTACCTTGGGCAGTATGGCCATTTTCACGATATTGATCACTGGCCATCAGAGAAATGCAAATCAAAACCACAGTGAGATACCATCTCACACCAGTTAGAATGGCCATCATTAAAAAATCAGGAAACAACAGGTGCTGGAGAGGATGTGGAGAAATAGGAACACTTTTACACTGTTGGTGGGACTGTAAACTAGTTCAACCATTGTGGAAGTCAGTGTGGCGATTCCTCAGGGATCTCGAACTGGAAATACCATTTGACCCAGCCATCCCATTACTGGGTATATACCCAAAGGACTATAAATCATGCTGCTATAAAGACACATGCACACGTATGTTTATTGCGGCACTATTCACAATAGCAAAGAGTTGGAACCAACCCAAATGTCCAACAACGATAGACTGGATTAAGAAAATGTGGCACATATACACCATGGAATACTACGCAGCCATAAAAAATGATGAGTTCGTGTCCTTTGTAGGGACATGGATGAAACTGGAAAACATCATTCTCAGTAAACTATCGCAAGGACAAAAAACCAAACACTGCATGTTCTCTCTCATAGGTGGGAATTGAACAATGAGAACTCATGGACACAGGAAGGGGAACATCACACTCCGGGGACTGTTGTGGGGTGGGGGGAGGGGGGAGGGACAGCATTAGGAGATACACCTAATGCTAAATGACGAGTTAATGGGTGCAGGAAATCAACATGGCACATGGATACATATGTAACAAACCTGCACATTGTGCACATGTACCCTAAAACCCTAAAGTATAATAAAAAAAAAAAAAAAAAAAGATACTTACCATGAATGGAGCTTGCAGGACTGTAAGTTGCTCTGGGTGAGTCCATTAGTGGATGAGTCCGTGAGTGACTGAGTGACGAGTGAATGTGAAGGCCTAGGAAATTACTACATACTACTGTAGACTTTATAAGCACTGTGCACTTAGGCTATATTAAATGTACTTAAAACTATTTTTTCTTCAATAATAAATTAACCTTAGCTTACTATAACTTTTTACTTTATAAACTTTTCCATTTTTTTAACTTTTTGACTCTTTTGTAATCACACTGGGTTTAAAACACAAACACATTGTACAGCTGTACAAAACTATTTTTTCTTTCTTTGTATCCTTAATCTATAAGCTTTTCTCTATTTAAAATTGTTTTAATTTTATAATTACTATACTTAAATTATGTTTTGTCTGGGGGCTGGGAAACATTTTTACATTGTTTGTAGCCAATCATTTTTATATTTGTCAATTTAAATCTTATGGGTCTTTTTTATCTCTCTTGATGTCAAATTTTATAGTCTTTTTAAATAAATCCATTTAATTAAAATGTTCAAACAAAATTGTTTTAACTTTTTAAACTTTTTTGTTAAAAACTGAGACACAACCACACACATTAGCCTAGGCCTACACACAGGGTCAGGATCATCAGTATCACTGTCTTCTACCTTCACATCTTGTCCCACTGGAAGGTCTTCAGGGGCAATAACAGGCATGGAGCTGTCATCTCCTATGAGAACAAAGCCTTCTTCTGGATACCTCCTAAGGACCTGCCCAAGGCTGTTTAACAGTTAACGTTTTTTAATAAGTAGAAGGAATACACTCCTAAAATAACAAAAAGTAAAATACAGTAATTAAGCCAGTAATAGTCATTTATTATCATTATCAAGTATTATATGCTATACATAACAGTATGTGCTATACTTTTTTTTCTTCTTCAACTTTTAAGTTACATAGATAAATACGTGCCATAGTGGTTTGCTGCACAGATCATCCCATCACCTACGTATTAAGCCCAGCATCCATTAGCTATTCTTTCTGATGCTCTCCCTCTTCTCAGCACCCACCCAAAAGGCCCCCAGTGTGTGTTGTTCTCCCCTATGTCCATGTGTTTTCATCAACAAACTCCCACTTCCAAGTGAGAACATGCAGTGTTGGGTTTCCTGTTCCTGCATTAGTTTTCTGAGGACAATGGCTTCCAACTCCATCCATGTCCCTGCAAAGGACATGATCTCATTTCTTTTTATGGCTGCATAGTATTCCATGGTATATATGTACCACATTTTCTTTATCCAGTCTTTGATTAACCATTCAGGATGTAGGCACGGGTAAATGTTTTTTGATGAAAACACCAAAAGCAATTGCAACAAAAGCAAAAATTGACAAATGGGATCTAATTAAACTAAATAGCTTCTGCACAGCCAAAGAAGCTATCATCAGAGCGAACAGACAACCTACAGAATGGGAGAAAATTTCGCAATCTGTCAGACAAAGATCTAATATCCAGAGTCTACAAAGCACTTAAAAAATTTTACAAGAGAAAAATAACCACTTTAAAAAGTGGGCAAATGACATGAACAGACACTTTGAAAGACATACATGTGGCCAACAAATATATGAAAAAAAGCTCAACATCACTGATCATTAAAGAAATGCAAATCAAAACCACAATGAGATACCATCTCACATGTCAGAATGGCTATTATTGGAATGTCAAAAAACAACAGATGCTAGTGTGGTTGCTGTACTTTTATACAATTGGTAGAACGGTAGGTTTTGTTATACTAACATCCACAAACACAAATGAGTAATGCGTTGCACTATGATGTTACAAGGGCTGCAGTGTCACTGGGCAATAAGAATTTTTCAGCTCCATTACAAGTTTATGGGACCACCATGATATATGTGGTCTGTCAGTGACCAAAATGTCATTACACAATGCATGACTGTTCTTAGTTTAGTGAACTGTAGTTATTCAAGAACTCAGTATTTTGAAGTTGTTAAAAGTATTAAAATCTGCCAGGCGCAGTGGCTCACGCTTGTAATCCCAGCACTTTGGGAGGCCGAGGCGGGTGGATCACGAGGTCAGGAGATTGAGACCACGGTGAAACCCCATCTCTACTAAAAATACAAAAAAAAATTAGCCGGGCGTGGTGGCGGGCGCCTGTAGTCCCAGCTACTCAGAGAGGCTGAGGCAGGAGAATGGCGTGAACCCAGGAGGCGGAGCTTACAGTGAGCCGAGATTGCGCCACTGCACTCTAGCCTGGGCGACAAAGCGAGACTCCGTCTCAAAAAAAAAAAAAAGTATTAAAATCTCTTCCATTAGCATTTATAAGGCAATCTAGGCGGAGACATTTGCCTAAATTTTAGCTGAGATGTTTAATTGCTTCTTGCCACATTTACAGGAAATAGGCAAAAATACCCAGGAAAAGGAAATGGTTTTATGCATTAGTGCTGTACCTTCTTCATATTGTCAAAAATAAAAGATAGTAGAGATTTATTGAAAACATTTTAAATAAAGAAGTTGTGTTAATAATATAAAGCTGCCTTAAACTATATATGAAAAATAACTAAATCATAGAAAATAACTTTATCAAAGATGTTAAATAATACATTTTACAGAATAATTTCCCATGGGCTTTGTGACATTATTTAGTAACATTCATTAGTTTGCACACCTTTTAATAATAATGTATTACCTTATTTAAATATCATTTATGTAAGAATGAACCAATGGCTTAACATATAAGATCATTAAAAGAATAGCATGATTAACAATATAACTTTTTGTTTATAAAAATAAAGACTTTGTAAACTGATTTTATATAAGCTGAAAAATTATGTCAAATGTTAATGGTAAATTTCCATTGTTCTCATGATACACTAGATGTCATGACATTTAATATCAATATTTTAAAATACAGCTTAAACTTTAGGTTCCAATTCACTTTTGAAAGTAATATCCTGAAACTGTATGAACATCATCAAGTTTTGTGAGCCAGAATGGGTTACTCTGAATCTTCTTCAGACACCTTTTCAGTAATGGCAGTTTAGTTTCCTGGGTTTGGTGCCAACTTAATTGGCCTAGTGTGCGTAGAGCTGATTATTGGAGAGTGAGGCTGACTTCCATATAAGACTTTGACAATTGTATCAATACCATTGCTTACAAATACACATTGTATACATGGATTAATAATAAGAATCTCTTTTCTCAGGTCACATAATGACCTGGGTAAACACTTAGGGAATGTTCTCAAACCTCAGGATCTTCAGATTTTCCTGTAACTACACCTGAGGAACTAGCAAAATTCACCCAATAAAAATTGCTGCATTTCTTCACTAGTTATAAGCTCTAGACCTAGGGCTACCACTTAATGTGTTTTTTGGGAGTTTTGTTTTTTGTTTTCATTTTGTCAGGGAAAACTAAGGAATGTCTTTTCGCACTGTTGGTACTTTCAGGCTATACAGAATTCTGTGCTACTCAACTAGACAAAGACCTGAGAACTTGTCTATTGAAAAACCTAGCAATTAATGGTTCCTTTAATAAAAAGTCTCATTTATTTAAATTACACATTCTCCCTTCTGCAGTGTTTAGGTCATTGCTCCCTTTCCTCCTCTTCACCTACTGCAGTCTCATGCCTTCGCAGTATTGTTTAGAGTTCTTGGTCAGATCAGAAAATTCATCTATGATATTCTGTGAATACACCAAAGAAAATAAGAAGGAATTGAGTTACTCTCAGCCTTAAGGTTACAGGCCTTCTGTTAACTATGTGGGATCCGTAAGACTGAAAGGGGGTCCCAGAATCTAACCCACAAACCAGAGCAGCAAGACTGCTAATGTAACTGGAGGTAGAGCCATAACCCCCGTTTCTTCTTGCTCATCTGAAATGCTTCCAAAATTGGTGCATTTATTGTCAGGGATATTAGGAACTATTTAATTTTTTTTTTCTATTCACAAAGATCAAGAGAGTCCTTTATAAAATGTCTAGTTTAAGCTGCTCATCATAGAGAAAATCAATTTTATGGTGTTTCTATGCTTCAGCCTCACCATTGGGTTTTAGAACAGGAAACACTCATCTGAAAAATAGTTATGAGGGAAAAGTATTTTTAAACTATTTTTATACATGTGCATTTATTTTATTGCTAATTCTCATTTTAAACTTGGTGGATAGATGTGGCTAAAGCATAATTTGTCCTTTGGTTAGAAATCAGATAGATTGTCCTGATTTGTAGTCCTGCCTCTTAAGCTTTTAAGAAATTAACTTAAAGTCCTTGTTCCAAAAGAGCAATTCTGTTACTTCCTGGAGGCTTCAAGGAAGGGCTTAATGTGCTTTAGTTACCATCTATAGCTATGCCACATGGCTGTGGGCAGGGTTTTAGTTGATTCTTAAAGCCTTTCTTCTGCCTCCACCCCCCTATTCTGAATGCCTCATTTGAATTTGATATAGAACATCTGCTGAATAGCCTTGCATGTGAATTGCCTGGGGGACTTGGCCATGATGGTAACCATCAGGTGTCGGTAAAGGGACTCTTTTCCATGACTTGGATGATTTCATTCTCGCCTTTTCATACTGAATCAGGTTTAAAATTTAGTTGATGAATTTTATTGTTAATAAATTGATTATTAATAATCCATTATTGATTAATAAGCCCTACTGGTGAGTCTGACAAAATCTCAAGTAACATAGAAACTGTGAACCTTCATGTTAGGACTGAAGGTGTTGACTTCCTGTGAACACAGACCACAGAGCTCTTTGGATGAATGCATATAATTCCCTTGGATTTAAGGTCACCTGCAGGTAAAGGTGAGATGCCAAGAGGTGGCACTCTAAAAGTTAAGTACTCCAAGTACCTGCAAGGAAGACAGGTCTTTGGGAACTGTCCAAAGTGCTGAATTAACCAGGACTCTAAATCCGCGAATCCTGCCTGACCTACTTCTTCCAGGTGCCTGTGATTTTACATTGGTGGTTTCACTCACCACTTACAGCAGTTGTCTTCCTCAACCTGTGTTCTGAATGTCATCATTAACTAAACCTGCCTCCCCTGATCTGTGCTTGGATTGATTTCATTTAATTCACCTACTGAGATAATCCACAACTATGTTCCAGAACACCACTTCTGTTGTAACATCTGCTACCATGTTAGGCTGTTTTGTTTTTAAAATAAAGCTATTTTTCTATCTATTGAAAAGGTCATTGATCCTAGAGTTAAATGTTTTCTTTAAGTGGACATAAGCCCAATTGTAATATTGTCCCAATATTTAAGAGGATCAAATCAAGACCAGCAAGTTATTTAGGCATTTGACACAATATAGTACAAATATGACATTTCCCTCCTCCTGTTGTAATTTCTTATAATCAGGGACCCTAGTATACACATAGACTCGAGCCTACTGCAAATAGCACACCAGGTTTCTTGAGAAATTTTACTAAGAGGACTGTGAAATTCAAGTTTTCTCATAACTACATAAAGGAGTGCTGTACATCATGATGTAGCACATAAAATCCTATAGAAATTTAAGAATTAAGTACAAATAATTTTCTAGGCAATTAAGCTAAACACTCCTATGATGAGAGAAGATGTATAAAAAATTCTACACAAATCTGTTTCATTTTACTAGCTAAAATCAGCTTTCATTTTAGCATAGTTTGATGTACTGATGAAATTTTTAATCTGAAATTTTGAATCTGCAATCAAGATAGCATTGGGTGATAGATACTCATAAAAAATCATTATTGGCACCACAGATCATCTTGAGAAAAACCATTCTTCTATCAGTTCAAATTTCTACCCACTGAAATATAAATAATATTTCTCGAAAGGCATATCAATGATAAAATTGATGCTAAGATTTTTGTCATTTTACAAGACCAAAATGATTTCATTTTTTCCCCTTTTCTTTGCACACTATTACAAGAGGAAATTTTTACTGTGTAAGTAATAACCTTCATAACAGCAGTAGATTCTTGGCACTTACATTTAAAAGGGTGCAGCTGTTTTTTTACATATCCAGGTTGTAGCATTTTTTTATTTTGATTCCTGTTTCTGGCAATATTTCTATTGTGGAAGATTCTAGGCCATGCATTAGGGTGTACTTTTTAGGAACACTGACCATTTACAAATCTCACTAAATGTTTATTTGACCAGTAGAGGAAAACATAGCAAAGTTTTGTACCCCTTTGAGGTTTTATAATGCCAGAATTTTTTGGTAAGTGATTAAATTTGTGTTCAGAGTTATCGACAGATAGTGTACGATTTTTGCATGCTATGTTGGTCCAAGGTAAGGCACTAAGAATGGAAGTGTCATTGTCTTCTACAATGAAGTACAATTAGCTTTCAGTTTAGGAATTTTTTGAGCCCAGCTTTTTTGAAATATGCAATGTAAATGACTATTTCTAAGCACTTTTTTCTCCCCAAAGAGACTAGAAGGACTGACATAAGCAATTAATGATTTTAATATTATATAAATCATATAAAATTATTAACTTAAGGACTAATATCAGAGAAAATGAAGTGACTTGCTCTGACACCTTAACTACAATATTAACCTGTTTACTGTTTGTTCTGTAAGTTTTTTGTTCCATTGTAGCTGAAGGAAATATAATTAAGGTCAATATGCATGGGCATAGGATTCACTTCTTCGACTCTCTCACAATCCATTATATTATTAGGTAAAACCTAGGGTTCCGAAACTGCGATGTTCATAGTTTAATTCATTTTTCTCACACTCATATCTTTAATTACAGTGATTTGCTAACTCTTGTACACATCTCCTAGTGATTTTTTCTTTTTCGTTTTGTTTTATTTTTAATGGACCAATAATAATTGTGTATGTTTATGGGATATAATGTTTCAAAACATGGCAATATGGAATGATCAAGTCAGGCTAATTAACATCTCTAGCACTTCAATAGTTGTTGTTTCTTCATGATGAGAACATTTGAAATTCTTTTTTTTTAGCGATTTTGGACTATACAATACGTGATGACTATAGTCACCATGCTGAGTAATAGATCACCAGAACAAATTTCTCCTTCTAACTGAAACTTTGTACCCTTTGACCAACATTTTCCCTGTATGTGTCTACCCTCTGTCCTTCACAGCTTCTGGTAACCACCACTCTACTCTCTCCTTCTATAAATTTGACTTTTTTCGATTCCAGATATAAGTGAAATCATGTCGTATTTGTCTCTCTGTGCCTGGCTTAAATCACTCAATATAATGTCCTCTAGGTCTATCCACATTGTTTTAAATGGCAGAATTTTCTGCTTTTTAAAGGCTGAATAGTATTCTATTGTATATACCACAATATAAAAATACATTATCTAATGATTGACACTTCAGTTGTCTCCATTTTAATCTGAAACACATCGAAAATTCACCCAGAAAAAAATCATGTCCTTTGAGTAGGAAGAAGAAAAATCATGACTTCAAAAATTTTACTTATATTTCTCCCTACTGCTTTAACAAACAGAACCTACTTACCTTGAATAATTAGGTGCATATTTTCAAACCCTCTGTGTTGTTTTTCTGAGTGGACAAAAATTGGATAACAAAACTGATAATATATCATAATTTAATGTGTGTATTGCTGCAGCTATGAATATATATTGTAATATATTCACTGGATCTGACAACTCCATGACTTTCAAATACAGTAAATTTCCTCATTCTATAAGAGGCACACAAGAGAGTCTTGATGAAATTGATTCCAACCGTTTTTAACTTAAGAGTCCATGTTTCTCTGATATATCCCCATAGATACAAGCAGTGGCTCTTGCATATTAAGTCTTGGATTTAACACATAGACCATAATAAAGCAAATATTTTATTTACCCTAGTCTTTCTCAGTGGTGCCCTAATGTGATGACAAAGGTTTTTCAGAGATTTGTTCTATGCATTAATGATTTGAAAGCTATAACCTGATGTCCTGTTGTATAAAAGTCATTTTTGTATTTGAATTTAAAATCTGAAAAAGAAAACCTCAGACATTCTTTCTTTATATCTTCTACATTCCTAATCTGGGGGACAAAGGAGAATAAAATCTAGTTGACCTCAGGTCTGTTATTTCTCTCAGGGGAAATAGAAATAATCAACACTGGAAAAATCAATGCCCTCATTTTTATTGCCAAGTAGCTACCTTATTTAAATCATTGATATCCAACCAAGTTATGACAGATGTAGATGGTTTTATGAATTATTTTATAAACTGCAACTTTTATTCAGACTGCACAAAGCCAATATCTGAAACTTTGAGGCCTCTATTGACCATGCTGTAAACAGAAATACTGAGCGGCTTGATTAAAATTTATAAAGTAATATTTGTCAAAATACTCTGCTGCCTATTTTTAAAAGCAATCATGTTATAGAATATTCACACTGTATGAAAGCTCCTCCTTATTGAAGGCTTGGAAACCCTCATTATTATGGCAAATCATTCATAACAATAGATTAAAATTTAGTATCAGTACCTCCTTGACTAGTAGTTCTCTTAGATCCGTTATAGGTTGTATCTATATGTAGCAACCAGATAAAATCAGTAGCAATTGTCCACATATGATGGCTGCAGAGAACTGATTCCATGAAAGGAAATTCTGAAACACTGTACAAATATGAATTTTTAGAGACCAGTAGAAGGCACAAATTTAAATTATAAGTTACAACAAAATGGAAAGTTTGACTTACACTGTCTTCAACCTATTTATTTTAGCTATACTGGCCTCCTTTCTGTTTCTCAAATAACCAGCACATTCCTACCCACACAGGATCTTGAATTTGTCATTTCATTTTCCTGGACCACTTTTCTTCCTAATATCCACCTGTTCCTTTTTGTCACTTTATGATACTCATCCAAAAATCAGGTCTTCAGGGAGCTCCTACCTGACTACCTTATCCAAAATTGGACTTGCCCTCATTTTCTATTCCATTCCAATTATTTATTTTTTATTGCACTTATAACTGACCATTTATTCTATATCCATTTATTTGTTTATTGTCAGTGTACCTCACTAGAAAGTAAACTCAGAGGGTCAGAAAATTTGTTTGAATCACAGTTCATTTTCAAACTTAGAATAATCTCTGGCACCTAAGCAGTGCTCAATAAAGGTGGGTGGAATGAATGGATGAATACCTAAGTTTCTTCTTCTAACCCAACAATGAGAACCCTTCTACCCCCACTTATAGATTTAGCCTGACCCAAGACTCTGGGGCATATCCACTTCCTTGGCTCTAGGCCAATACTTTGAAGCTGCAGCATCCGTTTGGCCTTAGAATCTAGTCCTGAGTTAACCACGTGTCATAACTGATAATTTTGTTTTTATCCTAATTCTCATCATTAACATTGTGAGTCTCTTTCTCTCATATGTTTCCCTCTCACTTTATCTGGGATGTAGTTCTTATCTTGCTATGGCCATTCCTATAGTGTGGTTTTCCCTACACTAATTCATAGTGTATCAAATCGCTCAAACTCCAAACAGTACATTTGGTCAACAAAACTATGCCTTCAATCACTCCCTCCATACACACACACACACACACACACACACACACACACACACACACACAGTTCTATGTATTTTACTACCTATGAATTAATGATAATTATCCTTCCCTAAAATTTGTCTTTTTTCATGTTCTCTTTTTTTCCCAAATATTATGAAGACTTCCTTGATTTCTCTGCCTTCAATATAGAAAGCCAGTGGAGAGTTAGAGAACAAAAGTAATGAGGTTAAACCTATGAAAGAGGTAGAAAGGTCCTGGAATATATTGCAAAATATACAAATTCCAAAACTTATTTTAAAACAAAGGAACTGGAATGTGTGTTTTCTCATTAAAGAAATGTAAAGGCTTTGTAAATATGTGGACATGTGGGACTTGGGATTTATTAGCTAATTCACTAACACTTTCTGGCTGCTTTTTGATAAACTATAAGGGAGGATAGGTTTGTTTATTATTCCTTTATTGTAAGGAGAATTAATGGAAAAACTGAAAATAAATTTTTATCAATTAGTGATTGTTCCCTGCTAAGATTTCCACCTCACCTTACCCTTTTCTTCTTTCCTTTTACGTTAGAGTGACTTTAAATTATTTTATAGTAGGTGAAAGTTTGATTCCTTTCACTGATTAATGGGGAAAATTATAAATCTGAAAATGCGTATTTTAAGTATGAATACTAATAGTAACCCAAATTAACACAACATGTGGTGTCAACAAACAAAAAGTTTTAAATAATATACAATAGGCCCAAGATGACATAATCCTGACAATGATGGGTAAATAAAAGGAACATATTTGAGTTAAAATTTTCCAATGAGTTTTCTTCTCTTTTACCTCCAGGCAATATGTAAACATACTACAGCAAGGGGCATGTATTTGGCGAGAGAAACCTGCCCTTTGGCACTGGGATCTGGCATTGGAGGATGCCATTTCCCAAAGGGATCTGTTCCCTTTTGGCTGGTCCATAGGAACAAAAAGGTTTCTGCATGCCAGGTCCCCCAGGATCAATTCTAGACGGATTAAATACTTGCTATTTCTGCCCCTGCTCTCTAAGGATGAGAATAAATGGTCTCCATGAAACTTCCAGAGAAAAACTTTTTGATGCAGCCATCTGGTTTCCCTGGAGATGAAACAAGTGTTATTATACCTGGGATGAAATGTAACACATTGCAACAAGGGCAGTTGCTAGCATTTCTACCTTCAAGGATATCTAGGAATACTAAGTTTCAAAGAGTGTATACAGGTTAGATAATTTTAACTACTCTCCTCCCTTCTCCCCTATTCCCCTTCAATTTAATCGGGGTCTCATTTATGGTAAAATGTAGCAGCAAACTATTAAAAGAAAATGTGTATAATGGTGTATGCAGGTTAGGGAGATATGGGGATGGAGACTCCTGGAGACAGGCACGTTGACAGCCTGACAGTGAAGGAGGACAGAGGGAAAGTACAGAAAGTTGACAGAGGGATGCAAAAACTGAGTTATCCATGGTCATTCTTACAGTGGAAGTGCTTATCAGTCTGGCATAGGTAATCAAAATATTGCAATCCCACATAGCTATTGATTCTCCTAATAATGATGCTGAGCTACCCATAAAACGTTAAGTTATGTGCAGAAAGCTAATATTTAAGAAAGATTTCCTTTAAAGATAATTAAAATTCAAAAGTTTGGACTTCTGAAAGGGAAAGGCTAGAATATTCACCTAATTAGAATACTACATTCCTTGAAAATGCCAGACAAATGTAATGCAACTCTTGGTATAAAATATTTTAACTACCATCTATTTGGAAACAATTTATTATGTAGATTCAAATTTATACTCAAGATTTGACTAAATTGTCTCAACAATTATATCAGAAATGCGTTCTATAAATGCAAACAAACCTGACAATGTTCTTACATGCCTAAAACAATCTAAGTATATATAAATACACTTTTAAAAAGTGATTAGATATTTTACAATTATAATAAAGTTAAAAACTGCATATTCTTTTGCCCCAATAATTTTTTTAATGAAGTCAGAAATCTTTTATGTGGCATATTTGTAAAGCAACTAATGAATGTGCTGGATTTAAAATAGATGTGTAAAACTATTGGTGCATTACTAAATTGTTAAAATTGATGGATTAATAAAATGCAAATTTACAAGTTTATCCATTTTTTAGAAACCTCAGCATGATAGTATGTGGAAATGTTTTCTCTTCTTTTTTTTTTTATTTCATTTTTGGGACACTCACCTGTTCCCCAGAATTCTAAGGAGTAAAAGCTGCAGGACACTTGCTTCAAAGCCTATGTTTTTATCTGGAGAGGAAATAATACATCACTATCTTGGTTGATTTTCCTGAAAAGCCCACATTCACGATTTGCTGTATATGCTAATTTTTGTGTGTGTGATGAAGTCTCACTCTGCCACCCAGGCTGGAGTCCAGTGGCGTGATCCCAGTTCACTGCAGCCTCTGCCTCCCAGGTTCAAGTGATTCGCCTACCTCAGGCTCCCATGTAGCTGGGAATACAAGCATGCACCACCACACCCAGCTAATTTTTTTGTATTTTTAGTAGAGACAAGGTTTCACCCTGTTGACCAGGATGGTCTCAAACTTCTGACCTCAAGTAATCCATCCACGTCAGCCTCCCAAAGTGCTGGGATTACAGGCATGAGCTACTGCACCAGACCTCTGTATATATTCATCTTAGAGGCAAAACAAAATCAAAAGTTAAAGACATTTGGCCTATTATACTGTCACATTTTTAATTCATGTTCATAGTCCTGTCTTTGCAATAACCTTCATTTTAGCACACTCCTTGTTTTTCTTTCTTTTAATATTTAGCTCCTGTTTTCATTCTGTCACAATTTAAAAGATTTTCTTTTTACTAGCCTTTCAAGTGTTTTGTTTCTACCAAAAGCTCACTGGCATTATTTGCTTTCTGTATTTTTACTTTGTTTATCCTTTGCTTTCTTCTGAGAATTAAGGGTCCTTTGTGAATTCTCTACTATAGTTCAACTTTATATCCTAGAAAGCTTCCTGTAGTGGGAAATGCTTCATTTTATACTTCACTTGATCTTATTTCTTGGTTCTGGCTCTTACAAATTAATATATTTTTTCTTCCTGTAGAGCTATGGGGAGAAACAGTGAGAATAATGGAAATGACATTTACTAATGTACCCACAAGGCAATGGCTCATTGTCAACTACAGAGGAAACTTAACTAAAATGATTTATCTGTCCTGTGTAATGAAGCTACACTGTCTTAGAACGGGGCATGCTCATGGGTATTTTGTTCAAATGAAGATTGTAGAGTTTGGCATGTTATGTGTTCAGAAACTGATGTAATGTACCCTGATTCTTCACACTTTACATGTTATTCAGTAAATCTAGTGGTATATTGGCTTCTTCTCTTAGTAAATGGGTCTTACTACATACTTACATTTGCCTGAAGTTTGTGTGAATAAAACTCATCATTTAAATGACATTTTATTTCATTTCTCTTCATCATTTAATAGATTATATCCCTTGTAGTTTAGAAAATGTCATTTTCGGCCTGGCACGGTGGCTCACACCTGTAATCCCAGCACTTTGGGAGGCCGAGGCGGGTGGATCACGAGGTCAGGAGATCGAGACCATCCTGGCCAACACAGTGAAACCCCGTCTCTACTAAAAATACACAAAAATTAGCCAGGTGCGGTGGCGGGCGCCTGTAGTGCCAGCTACTCGGAAGGCTGAGGCAGGAGAATGGCGTGAACCCCGGAGGCGGAGGTTGCAGTGAGCGGAGATCGCGCCACTGCACTCCAGCCTGGGCGACAAAGCGAGACTCCGTCTCAAAAAAAAAAAAAGAAAATGTCATTTTCCTCTTTTATGCTTCTTTAATCTTCAGATCCTTATTCCATTAATGAGACAGGCCTCTCTTGTCATTAGGAGGCTGGTAGGGGAAAACAAATGTTTGTCTCTATGTATATAAGGGTATTGCCTTAACAGAGGAAAAACAATGTGGTTTATTTGTTTTCATTTATTCTTGTCTTCTAATGTTATTTTTTAATTTAAAATTTTACTTTGTTTCTAAAGCATCCCCTGTTAATACTCATTCTCATGTTAGCTGGTTACATTCCCTTTATTCGTGGTTTTTCTTGTGTTGTATTTCTTGGGTGCCCTTATAATTATTTACTTCTATTACATACAATTTGAGACCACACTTGCTTCTTGATAAACTCCTGTAATTCCTTACTATAGAATTAGACTAAAGAAATAATAGTTATTTCATAGAATTGCTTATGTTTCTCCAGTACAGGTTTCCAGTTACTCAAAACAATTTTTTGCTTTTCATGTTTCATGTAAATTTTTGTAACTCTTCTATTACTGAAAAAAAAAATTGTGTCCTAATAGCATATGATTTTTAGAAACAATAGTAGAGGTAGAAATTGTATAAGAGAGTAGAGATGTATATCTAATAATAAATGAAGGTAGATCATGTTTGCCTCAAAATAACAAAATAACAGTAGTATCAAATTCGAACTGAAATATATCAAGACAGAAGGATGAGAAGCTGGAGTTTGGATTATAGACAGAGGCTTCTGGGGGTAGTTGGGGTGGTCAAGTTATTAGAGGAAGAGTCTGGCCGGGCGCGGTGGCTCAAGCCTGTAATCCCAGCACTTTGGGAGGCCGAGGCGGGCGGATCAAAAGGTCAGGAGATCGAGACCATCCTGGCTAACACAGTGAAACCCCGTCTCTACTAAAAATACAAAAAATTAGCCAGGCGTGTTGGCGGGCACCTGTAGTCCCAGCTACTCGGGAGGCTGAGGCAGGAGAATGGCATGAACCCAGGAGGCAGAGCTTGCAATGAGCCGAGATCGCGCCACTGCACTCCAGCCTGGGGGACAGAGAAAGAATCCGTCTCAAAAAAAAAAAAAAAAAAAAAAAAAAGGAAGAGTCGACCTTGCCCAGCCTTGCTAGGACAGAGTGGATTCAGTTCAGTTGTAGGACAATCATTTACAACCTTTTTGTGCTGGATGTCCACTTTCAAGCATAAGAATTGTTGGCAGTACACTTGAAGAAACTAAATACAATCATACTACTGCACCTTTCAGAGGTGAGTGATTGTCTAATGGAATTGTTTGCATCCCAGGCTGTACCTGTGTGTTGTAGGAAGTTTTATCTCTTTGATGTCAACTAAGCCATACCACTGTGTACATCACATTTTCCAACAAACAGCACTGGAACAGAATCTGTCCTCATTTTCAGCAAAAACAGCAATTTCTACAGCTGTGTTAAAATGCAGAAGGTAGACAGTAAAAAGTCGCAGTGCTCCAGTTAACCAAGGCTTTGGTAGGGAATGTCAGAATTATTTGAGTATGTAATAGAGGCCTAGAAATCCTAAGTTCAAATGCCGGTCTTGGATTTGCCACAAACTTAGTGCTGGACATTTACTAAGAGGGCTCTATCTACCCTGTATTTAAATGACTGATAAGTTTCACAGGATATAGGAATGTGATTTGTTCTGAATGATCTTAAGGAGTGAAACAAGGAAAAAGAATAAAGAAAGATTATGGCCTGTTATAAAAAAAAATGCTTTATCATAGCCAAGGCCAATGAAATAATAAATTGAAATTAGTTGCCAAACACAGATTAAGAACTCTCTTGTGAGGGTTGTTCTAAAGGGGATACATACCTGCTAAACATTTGGACTGATGATAACTAAAACATCCAAAACAACACCAGACTTGATACTTTGCATACACAATCTCCAATTTTCACAATGTTTCTTCAATGAAAGTATTATGTTAACCATTTTTACAGAGGAGAAACCTGAAGCGTAAAGATGTTTAGTAACTTGAAGGAAGTCTCTGAAGTAGAAAGGGGAAAAGGTGAAATTGCTTCCAGCCTTCTTTGACACATAGTCTGTGCTTGGAAGACCTGTTTCCCATTGGGAATGCATTCAGTCAAATAAAGTCTAGATTTACCCTATTTCCCTTTCCAAAACAGGATGACTAGCTTTGCTCTTCTATTTGTGCCTCCTTGACCTTCAGTTTCCTTCCAACCATGATACCCATCATTCTAAACCAGTGTTTCCTAAAGTATGCTTGGCAGAACATAAGTCATATGAAATTCTATCCCCCAAAGAGGGAGGAAACCTGTGGTCAAACAAGTTTGGAAAATATAAAATACTGCCTACCATATTCTCTTCGGAAAATTTGTATTACAGATTGTATCTTAAATATTTAAGAAGTTCTGCAATAAAGAAGCCTGTTTAAATTTGTGCTTCCAGCATTTTCAAACTTCTTAGACCATGGAACCAATTGTCATGGAGCTCTATTAACATCTCCCCAGGACTCATATTCTGGAGCACATGTTGGAAAGCAACATCATTCAACCCTCCAGGTCTCCACTGTGTTCCCTGTAAAGTCAAGTGGTTGAGCTGGGTGCCCTTTAAGAGTTCTACCAGCACTATACTAAGTAGTGACGGTTCTCTGTCCACACAGCCAACTCTGCCACAAGCAGTCACTAGGACTCAGCCTCTAGAAACCAAGTCAGCCTGTCCTCCTCCAAGGCCAGTGTTCCCTATCACCCTGAAGCAATTGGATTGATAGAACAGTAGAATGGCCTTTTGAAGTCACAATTACAATCCAACTAGGTGACAATACTTTGCACAGCTGGGGTAAAGTTCTCCAGAAGACCTTGTATGCTCTGAATCAGTATCCAATATGTGGTACTGTTTCTCCCATAGCCAAGATTCACAGGTCCAGGAATCAAGGGGTAGAGTGGAAGTGGCACCACTCACCATCACCCCTAGTGATCCACTAGCAAAATTTTGCTTCCAGTTCCCACATTACATTCTTCTGGCCTAGAGGTCTTAGTTCCAGCGGGAGGAATGCTGCCACCAAGAGATACAATAGTTACGTTAAACTAGAAGTTAAGATGGCCACCTGGAAACTTTGGGCTCCTCCTAAGTCAAGAGGCTAAGAGAGGAGTTACAGTGTTGGCTGGGGTGATTGGCCTGGACTTATCAAGTTGAAATCAGTCTACTACATAACAGAGGTAAGGAAGAGTATGCATGGAATACAGGAGATCCATTAGGGTGTCTCTTAGTATTACCTTGCTCTGTGATTAAGGTCATTGGGAAACTACATCAGCCCAATCCAGGCAGGACTACAAATCGTCCATACCCCTCAGGAATGAAGGTTTGGGTGGGTAGTAGAAGAAGGTAGTCATCAATACCAGCTATGACCAGGTAACCAGCTGCAGAACCAAGGACTGTAATTGTCATGAGTATTTCCTCCTCCTTTTGTTAAAAACATGTTTGTGCATGTAGGCACTCATACTAAGAAAATATCTTCATTTTATTTCCTTTTCCTTCATCATGTGACATAAGATTTATTGACTTTATGTCAACTTTATGTAATAGTATTTGTTAACTTTATGTAATAGTATTTGGGTTGGGGGTTGGTGTGTTTCCTGTTGTATGAAGCATAGTCATGTTCGGCATAATTATGACCTTATTATTGTCTTTACTGAAGATTATTATCTCAGGAGATATATATGGCTTCAAGTTGACAAGGAGTGGACTTGTGATGGTTAACTTGATTGGATTGAAGGATGCAAAGCATTGATCCTGGGTGTGTCTGTGAGGGTGTTGCCAAAGGAGATTAACATTTGAGTCAGTGGGCTGGGGAAGGCAGACCCACCCTTAATCTGGTGGGCACAATCTAATCAGCTACCAGTGAATATAAAGTAGGCGGAAAAACATGAAAATGTAAGACTGGACTAGCCTTCCAGCCTACATCTTTCTCCCATGCTAGATGCTTCCTGCCCTCAAACATTGGACTCCAAGTTCTTCAGTTTTGAGACTCAGACTGGCTCTCCTTGATCCTCAAGCTTGCAGACAGTCTATTGTGGGACCTTGTGATCATGTAAGTTAATACTTAATAAACTCCCATATGTAGATAGATGTAGACATTCTATTAGTTCTGCCCCTCTAGGGAACCCTGACTAAAACAGCCAGTCAGCTAACTAGCAGAGAACAGGGGTGATAACAAGGACAAAAGTGGTTTTGCCCTCAATTTCAGTACCATATAACTATGTGATTCTAGAACAACTTTCCTGAAATTTCTCTTTGCGTAAATTAAAGTGCCTAACATCTCTTAAATCCTCCCCTTCAAAACAGCATTTTATCACATAAATCAACATAGGCATACCAGGGATTAAATTGTAACTCTCAAGTCAGTTACTAGGATACAACAGCATGAATAATAATGATAATAGCAATAAGAAAACTTTAGATAGAGTTTACTATGAGCTAGACTATTCTAAGCTACATACACAGACACACATTATATATGCCTCTATATATACATATATATATGCACACACACATTTAGTCGCCACAAAAACCTTGCAAAGTAGAAACCATTATTATCTCTGTTACACATATGAGGACACTGATACCCAGAAAGGTATAGCAAATGATCTCAAAGCCAGTTGGGGACAGGGGAAGGCATGGAAGGGTAGAAGTGTGTGAATGGGGAGAAAGGGCTTGCGAAGAGGATTGATTTGAAGAGTTATGCTATGACTCCATCCCCACCGAAGCAAAGATGTGAAAGGTAATTATCCCTTTACATTAAGTCAAGAGAGGGATTTAATATGTGTCACCTTAGTGTGTGGCCTGATAGACTGGTATCTACAATGAGCCTAAGAAATCAAAAGGCCATGCTTGGGCTTGAGCGGCCTATGATAGCTGAAAAAGGAAATTAATTTGCTCTCAGCCTCCTGGCACAATGCTATGTGTTTCATGGTCCATATTGGAATATGTTCAAGAGAAGCCAACATGGAACTGTTTTATGTCCTCTTGAGGGGTTTCTTGAGAGGTTCCTGTCTAAGAGCTTAAAGTGACCAGGTCATGGGAGGCTGAGAGCCAAGCTGAGCCAGAAGAGTGGGCCAACTTGGAGAGTACCAGAGGCAGGATGCTACCTGCACAAAGGGATTCAGAGCTCTCATGGATCTGTGCCACCTCTGAAACTGAAATTGTCCATGAGGATATAACATAGAGCACAAAGGCATTTGCTATAGTCTCATTATTTTAGGAAAAAAGAAAGTTATTGGACCAGTATTTTGTACATCACAGGAATCAAAGGAAAACTAGAACCAGGCTCTGAAAAGACTAATCAAGGAAAGTGAAGCAGCCAAACCACCACCAAGGTCATAGGGTAGAGTGGATCTTTTCCCATTATTTAGTTTGTAACACAAATTTCTCTCAATACAATGAAGTACATTTTACAAAGAGACTCTTTTAAGTTTGACTTCTTTCTAATGAGATGGAACATGTGGTTCTGTTTCCATACAAAGCAACTTTGTTATGCATCTCTGACTTCTAACAACTACTAGGCCTGCCAGCCTCAGAAACTGGACCCTACCACTAGATCATAGCAACTGAATACTAGATAATATTCCCAGGCTTCTCTGCTTCTATAGTCAATCAACCCAGATTCAAATTCCCTAGCAAGAGTATGTGATTATCTGAGATTGGGTCACATGACTGCATCCTAGCTGCCAGAAATCAGAGTGATGTTTTCTCTCATACCTCTGCAGAAGATGCCGCCTCTCACAATACTCACACAATGGTGGATTCCTCAAACATAGGGAAAAGGTCAAGATGCTTGGCAGGCAAACAATGCCCACCCCTAGTGTAACAGACAGACATACATAACAAACAACAAAGGTCCTTGTAACAGTTATGTTTAAAAAGCAATGGAGTTTGGGCTATTGTTAATATAATTCCATTAATAGCCAGGGGCTTGCCAAGCCTTGGAAAATTTGAGTTACATTTAGAAATATGTATAAAGAATGGAGAAAGGAATATACGTTTAAAATTAGAAATTGGGAAGTCTTTTACTGATGGAAGAAACAGCCTATATATATGAAAAACAGATACAAAGAAAGCATAAAATGTAAAGAAAATTGTGGGAGGGCATGGTAAACAGAATACGAGGGCATGTTAACTGCAAGACAAGGAGAAATTTTATAGAGCAGTCACTTTAAATATATGTTAAAACTTTATTGATGCCATAAAATTCAAACACTATAAACCCGATTCTTTGTCAAAAGTAGGCCATCATATGCAAAGATACATTGAAATCATATGTAAAAGAGAAACCAGAGGTAAACCATCATATTTTATAGAATATATGCACAAATAGCGTTTTCCAGAACATTCCAAAAACTAGCACACAATGGAAAACATGTAAGAGAAAATAGTGCAGACACTGGAATACTTATATTCCTCACCTTCTCTCTTCTTCATGGTTCCCCTCTCCTTGTATTATCTTTGACTAGTCTCTTTCACCTTTTCTTATATTTGTGGCTCTGCTTGGCTTCACAAAGTGGGTTAGGGTCTTAATTCTTTTCCTTCCCAGTCTCCACATATACCAGTTCACTGACCCAGTCTAAAATCTACATCCCTAACTCAGACCTAGTTCTTAGGTCTGAACCCATATACATCCTCCATCTGGACTGACCTTTTAAAAAAACAAACTGAACTTCAACTGAGCACATCATCATCTCAAAACTTCTGTCCCCCCTGTATACCCAGTCTCAGTAACTATCACAGCCATCTACACAACTGCCCAAGCCGGGAACCTGGGAGTCATCCTTGATTCCCCAGAACATTCAATTAATCATGAGGTCCTTTCATTTCTACTTTCTGAACACCTCCTTCATGTGACCCCTCTTATCCAATTCCAGTGTCCCTGCCATAGTTCATACAGTTGTCATTTCAGAGATCACCAACGAGTAGTGTCCTTACCTGTCTTTCTATCTTGATGCTGGAGTAATCTCTCTAGTGTCCGAATCTAATTACTGCTTTTCTGCTCAAGTACCTCCCATCACGATCTCCATAAAATCCTTTTTATGCCAGATAATTATATGGCCCCACACCCCACTGGAAACCACTTCACTAACTCCTTCCCAGCCAATACAGATTCCTTGAACTTCCCCTAAAATATTATATTTGTTTACATTTCCATCCCTTTGTGCTTAGATTTCCTTCTGCCCTCCTTCCAGATTCCGCTTAGTGAAATTCCATTCATCTCCAAACAGACTTCAGCATGCTCTGTGTTCTATGTCCCTGAAAGTCTTCATCATAGTAATTACAGAATTATAATATTTTGGTCTGGCAGTTTTTTGTCACTCTACTGGACTTTTAAATCCTGGCACAGTTAATGGCATATAATAAGTACTCAGTGAATCTTTCCTTCATGGAGTGGTTAGATTAAAGTGGTTAAATTACAGATTTCATTAAATTCTACATGCAAATCAGTGTTACATCCATATAATATTTCTCTTTAAGAGGTCATTTTCCGATGTTTGCCACCTTAGTGCAAAAATTCTTCTCCACCCAGTTGCCTAAATTAGAATGCTGAGTCA
This sequence comes from Nomascus leucogenys, assembly GCF_006542625.1. Classification (NCBI taxonomy): domain Eukaryota; kingdom Metazoa; phylum Chordata; class Mammalia; order Primates; family Hylobatidae; genus Nomascus; species Nomascus leucogenys. The sequence continues at coordinate 50,313,206 of NC_044393.1, forward strand.
TGCTTGACACATCCCTTTCTTGCATCTCCATATCCATTTTATCACCAAGGCCAATCAACATTACTTTTTAAGTATCATTTGAATTTTTCCATTTCTCCTCAGTTCTACCATTGCCATCAACCTAGTCTAAAATCTACATTTCTTCCCAGACTGCTGCAATCACTCTCCTAAATAGAATCTGGGTTCTCTCCACTCCAATTTTCGCATTGCATCTAGAGTTATGTTTTGAAAATACAAAGCCAGTCTTATTTCTCTTCCACTTCACCTCCTCTCATATGCATACAAAGTCCATGGAGCCATGGCTTGGCTTTGCTCTGAGAGCAAGGAAATGGAGGTAATCTTGTTTTCCATTATTGGAAGTATGGATACACAAAATATGAGGGGGATGTATGGGGGTGTTACACAACATTCAGAAGCAACAGATTATCCATACTCATAATTACATGAATAGATATTAAGAAAATAGCTCTAAGTAGAAAGAATTAAAAACTAAACAAGATCGATAGCACAATGCCATTTATATGAATTTAAATGTTTTCGTATAAAACAACAATTGGTATTAGCAAGAATATATTGAAACACAAAAATGCATTTCTCATATGTCCGGGTGCCTGTTTCCTGCTTCGTTTTTCTCCTTAGCACTTAACATCTAACCAACTTATGTTCTACTTACTTATGTCGTTATTCTCTAATTTCATTATAAATCTAAGCTTGATAAGGGATTTATGTCTATTTTGTTCACTGCTGTTTCTCCAGTTCCTAGAGTAGTGTGTGGCACATATGAGATGCTCAATATTTGCTTAGTGAATGAATTTCATTTTTACATTAGAACATTTGTCTGGGAGGGGAGATAATGGGATTCAGTATGGGGATAAACAGCGACCAGTAAAGTAATCAAATCAACAAAGGACAGGCAAACCACTTCAAATGAGCTTCAAAACCACCCAGTTCTATTCTAATTTTATCTATTTCTGGAGCATCATCTCTTCAAATGCCCTCCTTGCCCATCAACATACTTCAGCCACCTGCTCCCAGTTCTTCAAATGCACCATGCTTCTTCCATCTCAGGGCCATCCTACCTGCTGTTCTCTTTGTCTAAAGAACTTTCCTGTTCATACTTCCCTGTCCCCAATATTCTTTCCCTATTTAAATCCTACTCATCCTTTTGATACCAGCTCCATGACTGTTTCATCAATAAAATGTTCATGACTCCTTTAGTCTTCAGCGCTGCCAGGGAATCCCATAATCCTGTTTCATCAGAATATCTACATATCTTAATTTGTCATTCTATGTTTGCTTTTATGTTATATTTCATTAGTGCCAATCTCGCCAGCCTATCAGCTCTAAAATATGAAGGACGATTTCTTATTCTGACCATTATTCTAATTCTGGTCCCTACCACAGTACCTGTCATATAGTAGGTATTCAACAAATGTTAGCCATTTGAACAAATAGATCTCATTGTATAGGTTTCTTGGTAGCCTATGAGAAAATAGAAATATTGGCTGGGCGGGGTGGCTCACACCTGTAATCCCAGCACTCTGGGAGGCTGAGGTGGATGAATCACGAGGTCAGAAGTTCAAGACCAGCCTGGCCAACATGGTGAAACTCCATCTCTACTAAAGATACAAAAAATTAGCCATGTGTGGTGGCATGCATCTGTAATCCCAGCTACTCAGGAGACTGAGGCAGGAGAATTGCTTGAACCTGGGAGGCAGAGGTTGCAGTGAGCTGACATGGTGTCATGCACTCCAGCCTTGGTGACAGGGTGAGACTCCATCTCAAAAGAAAATAGAACTATTATCTGCCAGAATATGCTTAGATCAAGAAAGCTTCAAATCTTGAATGTTTTAATCCATTTCAAGGTCACTCCTCTTTCAATGTGGCCTTCATACAGGTCTTGTTGTCTCATCCTAAATGACATCAGAGCTACAAGCCTAGAAAAGATTTCCTCAGGATAGTCATCTAACAGAGCCAGAAAGCAACAGAGATGTTAACTTAAAAGGAACCTGTATTAGGACATCTCCTCTCATTACTTCCTGCTTTAAGAGAAACTCGTAAGCTAATTATGTACAAGAAAATTAATATTTCTTTTGCCTTTGAGCCAGATCCTATTCCTTATGAAGCTCAAAGTTTTGTGAAAGATTTTAGTACTTTCCATTATCAGTTTTCTTGGCACTTCTCAGTATTTCTGTCACTTTAATTGAAAAAAATACAAGAGGTCTTTGATGACAAAAAGAATGAGTCCCTACACCTAGCAACCAGTGCCCGGAATTGCTTTTTTATTGTGTAAGGAGCTGGCTTTTTAAAGTCAGGGAGCTAAAGCTTTGATCATATTTCTCTTAAAGTCACCATTAACTTTCCCCATTACTGTAATTCTTGTTTAGTCAATTAACTGTAGCATCTTTCCCAAAGCTGAAACCAAAGAATGAATAAAATCTTATAAACAAAGTGTATGCGATAATATGATTATTTTCTTTTTAAAATGGTTTCTGGCCTATTTGTAGATCTATTTTTTTCTAATAGTGTATTGGATGGAAAAGGTTTTTCAATTTAAATGATCATAATAAGCATAAAAAGCATTCTATGGGGAGATACTTTTCCCCATTTCACATAATCACATACGTGGCTCTTTGCGAATGTGGCCAATCTTACATATGTTACTTTTCTGGCATTTCCTATTCCTTTCATTTGTTTTATCCTGGTAAAAATACTTTTAAGCTTTTTTTTAATGCCCTTAGATAAAAAGAACATAGCATTTCTACCTCAATTTTGATATGAAGACTACATCAAATATTCTCAAGGAATTGGCTTCAAAGTATCCAAGACAAATCTTCTGAAAGAAGAAAAAGAATATTTAATCAACCGGGCATGGTGGCTCACGCCTGTAATCCCAGCACTTTGAGAGGCCAAGATGGGTGGATAACCCGAGGTCAGAAGTCCGAGACCAGCTTGGCCAACGTGGTGAAACCCCGTCTCTACTAAAAATACAAAAATTAGCCAGGCATGGTGGTGGGCACCTGTAATCCCAGCTACTGAGGAGTCTGAGGCAGGAGAATCTCTTGAACCCGGGAGGCGGATGTTGCAGTGAGCAAAGATTGTGCCATTGCACTCTAGCCTGGGCAACAAGAATGAAACTCCATCTCAAAAAAAAAAAAATTTAATCTGCTGAGATTATAATATATGGAGAAGAGAGAATGAAAGAAGAGAAATTGTTCCAGAGCTTGGGCCAGAAAAGCTGAAATAGTAGACTTCTGAAATGCTTAAAACAGTTGGGCAGTAGAACTGTCTATGTAGCTTTGAAATGTGGGGCTCATTCTACTGATGATTCCTCATGTTCAAACCTAATAGACTCAGCTAAGTAGGACTCTGGCTTGCCTGCCTCATCATCAAAAGACAAAGGCAGCTTTATACCACGTGTCCACTATACTATGTGCTGATGGAAACCACCCCAAATGATATACAAGCCATCCAAACTTAGTATTTTCTATGAATAATTATTATTTTTTGTTTCTTTACAATACAAATACCTCAAAGTCTGTTACTATGTCTCATAAATTACATTGCAAAGTGTAAAGATTTGGACTTCTTTGATTTGTAAACGTTGTGGAATGTGGTAATTTTTTTTAATCCTTGCCCAAAACATTGAGCCATGGAATTACCCACAAAGCTCACAAATTCCTCTATCCTCCAGTAGAAATACAAAATTTGAGTACCTTTTAAAAAATGCCCCTAAATACTGAAAGGAAACAGGATTTTTGCAATATCTCAAACAACTACAATTTCCTGAGGTAAGGCAGACAGGAATTCTAAGACCTAAGACTTTTTATATAAAATATACAACATACTGATTCTCAGAATGCAAAGTTCAGAAGGAATGCTAAGAACATTCTTTTGAAGAAAAAAATGTTAAAAGTGATTACCAAGTAAGTCACATTTTCAAATCTTTCGGACCCATTTCCTGCCTCGTTTTTTTTTCTTAGCGCTTAACATCTAACCAACTTGTGTTCTACTTACTTATACCATTATTCTCTAACTTCTTCATTATAAATGTACACTTGGTAAGGGATTTATGTTCATTTTGTTCACTGCTGTTTCTCCAGTTCCTGGAGTAGTGTGTGGCACATAGAAGGTACCCAATAAGCATGGAGGGACAAACCACTAAGAGGAATATTTAGTGTATTGAAAAATACACATTTGTTTTATTCTAAAATGTGAGAGGGGTGAATCAGATCCAAGGTTTAAACTCACATCTTTCTGTATATTGTCAGATAAATGTATTTTACTTTAATGTTGACAAAATAACATATTTTTAAAAGTTAAGTAGCACAAAAAAGGCTTATATTTAATAACAAGAGTGTCCCACTACACCTGTCACCAACCCACATTCTCCTTTGAGGCAATCATTTTCAACTTCCTTAGCAATTTATTCTGAAATACAGTACACATTTTTAAAGTAATTTTATACTACTATTTGTTGATTTATCAATTTTAGACATTTCACTTTGATTTCTAACCTGATTCCTAATCTAATGAATATCTAGCTCTCCTTTCCATACATGCACCCACACACACACACACACCTCCCCTCATGTGTAATCACAATTTTTATTAAATTTACCGATGCTTTAATTATAATTGCATAAATACTATTCACTCCGGTGTACTATCATTTTATATGTCCTTTTCCCCTGTGAATTAATAATTGCCTCATTTTTCCATTTGCTTAATTTTCTAATTAGGTATTGCCACATTTCCCAAATGCATCAATAATTTTTAAAATGCTAGTGAATGCTATTTTCTACATAAACACATAGGATAATTTATAGGTTATTTTTCCCCTTCTTCAATCTGTTAATCATTTTTTGTATGGCATCATATTTTTATTTCATGGATAGAATATCTAAACCATTTTAAACCATTTTTTTGCTAAGTGTATGCAGGCTCTAGATTTCAGCTTTTTATTTTTGGTAAGTCTAGTTAACTCTCCATCTCTATGTCTTCTTCTAAAATTGTGTTATTCTTGATTTGCTATTCTCTCCTATTTTCTGATTCTTTATTCCATTGTTTAAAAATTCCTTCACTATCATTTTAGTAGGGCTTTGGAGATAGGAGAGGGGATAAAAATGTGTTTAATTCTCCATGTATTTAGGTAAATTTAAAATATTATTAAGATAATCACATTTTTTGAAACTTATGGAGGTATTTACAAAAAGATATCCAATTTTATTGGTTTTTAAGAAAAAAAGACCAAAAACAAACATTTTACAAGGTCATCTAGGCACTGAAGAGTGAGGATGGAATGTTGGGTGTGTAAGCATTCTGCTTAAAGGGTTTGATTCATTCCTCAAGTTCTGTGGATACAGGAAGAGGCACCATTCCAAAGTTCATACTAAAGGTTCTCTCTGGCAAAGGCAGAATTCAGACAGAAGATGACCTATGACATCCCCAAATAGGAGTGACAAGCAGCAGAGTGAGATCTTATTCTCCTGGTAGGCATAGATAACTTGGCCATTCTGGGCACCTCCCCAGTACCTTGCTGGGGAAGGACTCAAGATACCAAATTAGGGGAGAACCTGAGACCTAGTGCAGGAAATAATTGAAGTCAGACATGGCACATTGCAATAGTCTTTCCAAAGCCAGAGGTTCCAAACGACTACCTCTGACTTTACAGGTCGGTGTTATTGTTCAGTGGAAGAGTAGAGTGAAAGAGATACATTGTTTAGTTACCAATGAAATTTTTTAAGAAATCGGTATTTCTGGCTTTCAAAAAATTTTCTCTTAATCCGAACTTGCCTATTTTATTCATCCTGGCTTTTCTTAGCTCCGGGACTCTGGGTATGGGTATTTCTCACAGAGACTGAAGGATGAACTGATAATCACTCCAACCCATTAGGGAGGCTCTGGAAAGTAAACATGGCTTATGTCACATGCTAAATTATGAATGGCTCTTAAAAATAATTGTTATTGTAAGAACACTTGAGATCTATCTTCTTAAAATTTTTAATACTAGGCATAGAAATAATTTTAATGAAGGTGAAAATGTGCCTTTTAAGTATACAAAACTCTAACTGGATAATGAAAAGGTAGGAAATAAGATTGTGTGTGTGTATAGAATGGTCATGTAGAAGCCGTATGATTCCTTAATTTCTAAAAATTGATTTTTACTTGAATAGATTTTAGTGGTACCAAAATACAAGGTCACATTTTAGAAGCGTACATAAATGATAAATGTGCATCTTTATCTCCCTTTAATTTATTGCATATAAAGTTGTACAGTATTCATAATTATACACAATCTATCTTTTGACCCCAGATATATCCTAAGCTCCAAACCCATGAATCCAATGCCTTCCTGACACCTCTGTTTGATGTCCCATAAGCATTCAACTCAATATGTTTGAAACTAGTTCCTCATCTTCTTCCAAACCTCTCAAGGGATACTTACCTATCTCCATGAATGGTACCTACTTTCTCAAACCAGAAACATGTTTACTAACTTTGACTTATTTACTCCAAATAACCTAACACTGTATCCTGGTTATACTTACTAAATTATTCCTTAGACTTGTCTATGGTTTCCAGTGTCACCTCCCAGTAGCTTACCTAGTATAGGCAATTAGCATCTTTATCCAAATCAAAGCAACCCCTCCCAATGGGTTTCCTTCATTCATTCTCCATGCTATCGCCCAACTGATCTGAGTACTAATCCAATCATTTTATTTCCTTGCTTAAAAATCCTTTGGGGTTCCTTCTAGCATTACGAATGAAGTTCAAAGTTCTTAAGAGTTTCTTTGGCTGTCTGTCACTGTAGTGTCACTTTTTTTTCTCTACCTCTTTCCCTTCAATTCCTGGATTTTAATCTACCATCTTTACCTAAATAGGCCATGCCCTCTCATAACTCAAAGTTTTCCTTCTGCCTGGACTCCTCTCATACAGTCTCCTCCTCAGCACCTCCCCGTACCAGACCAACTCCTTTCTCCCACCGTCTAATATATTTCCAGAGCTCCCTTTGCTAATCCCCACTTATTATATTCACCACACTTTATTGCAAGTTTTCATTTATTTATTTCCATGGCCACTAGACTATACAATCCTTGAAAGAATATAGTTGTTTTGTTTACAATGATATCCCTGGAGTTTAACATGATATCTTACTCATAAAAGGCATTCCATAAATATATTTTAATTTGAAATTAATGCATAAGCAGATTTAGCTATTTAATGTTGAACCATTCTTCTTTGAGGACCATCCCAGGAAGATAGTTAAGTCCAAAATAATTCAATATTCAGAGGCAGTTTTTAGAATATATTGTTTTTACCTTGTATTGGTGTCACTTACTATAGTGATTACAAAATGAAGAATGTCGCATGTCTATTTTTCTTTTATTATTAAATAGACATGCAAATTTTACCAAGTAAATGACTCTATGGGAAAGAAAAACAGTTTGCCAGATGTTACAAAGATTCTGGAAATATCGGATTGAAGATTCTACAAGAAACCTTGTAAAGATATATTTAAGCAAAACCAAAATAGTCTGATATTTTAATAGCCTAGTTCCCAAATCCCTACTGCAATAATTGTCAATTTAACTATTAAGAGACCATTTCCCAGGGTCAGTCGCATTCATGGTTAGGTAAAAGTGGGAAGGATGAGGGCAGTTTATGTATCTCCACAGTCTACCAATATTTAAACCATTTAATGATGTATAAATGATCTCTGCCTTTCCCTTTATTTCTCTATTTCTTGTTTCATTGCCTGGGTTCTGTCATTGAAATCTTATGGATTATGAAAACTAGAATTTTTTAGCTTTCTGCATGTGGAGTTGAATTGGTTAGCCACTTTGTGCCTCTGACCATATTTCGAGTTAGTCTGGATTAAGTGGGCATTGGGATCCAAATCTAAAATTATTTATCAGACCCCCCCCCAAGGAATTCATTTAATTTAGTATTTTTATGTATTTTCACAAAAAATTATTATCAAATATGCTGAGAAGTATGCACTATAATGTTAAATAAAAGTAGCTAAATAGGCATTTCTCAAATTGGAATATGCTCAGAAATAACTCAGTGCTATAGATAAATTTATTGGATCTTATATAACTAGTTAAAGGCAGATATTCCCTTCTGCCAGCATGTTTTTCAAGCCTGTCTTTCTGGTTAGCCTCCCTTCTACCAACAACTTAGGAACAATTCCTACTCAAAGAATTTTTTATCTAATTTTTATCGCATCCTAATAGCCATTTATCTAATGTGGCAGCTCTCCAACTTTTTTTCCCCACTTCCAAACGTGGGAGAGGTATGTGCACATGTGCAACACACCTGTATTCACTCACATCTGCCTGCCACATAGATTAAAATAGGCTCCGTACAACTCCCTGGGGCTAATTTATGCTCCGCTCCAGCTAATTCTTTTATGTGATAGACCCATTCATATATCTGCTGTGATGCCTCAGCTGAGAACTGTTACACTATTGGACACTGGGTCAAGATGAGGATGTCTTGATGACATTTGAATGACAATCAGGACTCTGGAAATAATTGGTAAGTGAGAAGAAAAGATACTAGTTTATTCTTTCTCACTAGGCTGTCCTAAGAACTTCCCAAAAGGCATGTTAGATATCACCTGCAGTTTGTATTTAAAACTTAAAGCAGTTGAGAATCAAAACTAACACCAAGAGCCTTCCTACCATGGTGGACCTAATTAATACAGAGCTTTCATGTAAAAAGTACAGGATTTAAAGTAGGAAGACTTGGATCTTAATCCTAGTTTTACTCATTACTAACTCTGAAAGCTCCTTTTGCTCTGTTCCCATCATAGCCCACATCCTTGAAAGCCCTCACCACGTTCTATTTTGCATGTTTTTTCCTTCAGGATGGAAGCTCTTGGGGCCAGAGGACTGATGCTGGTCCTCTTGTTTCCCCAGCATCTACCACTGAGTTGACAGTCAATACCTAAATAAAAAGGAACTACACTTCATCTCCAGGGCTCCATTCTTTCTGACAGCTTAACTCTCTAGTGTGGTATCATCCCAGTTCTCCCTCCCTTTCACCTTTCCTTTCTTCCTTCCCTCCCTCCCTTCCCTCCTTCCTTCCCTCCCTCCTTCCCTCCTTCGTTCCCTCCCTCCTTCCCTCCTTCTTTCCTAATACAGATATTTATTGAGCATTTTTTCTGATCTACAAACTAAGGATACAACAGTGAACAAGACACAGATTCTGTTCTTATGAAGCATATTTTATCATAGGGAAAATTCTCGATTTTGATCCTGATTCATGCATATTTCTTTTGATCTGTATTCATAATCTACCAAAAGAGAGCTGAATTACAAAGACATTCTGGTGTTATACTTCCTTTGTACTGGAAAAACTCTAGGAACAAATAAATTCTCTGACCTCTCACTCTACTCAAGAATATCTTAGGGTCTCTCACCTGTGTGCTTCTACCTGAGTCTACTGATACATTCAAAATTCCTAAGGTCTCCTGTGCTTCCCAGCATTCTACTCCCCCTAACCCACCAGGCTCTGAGGACCTCATCATACATCCTTCTATTTGCATTTCTTATTCTCCATTGAATTTTGGTTCTATACAGTGAATAAAAATGAAACTAATTCTCATTATGCTGATTGTCATGCCAAAATATGTCTGAACTGAGTGCATAGTTTTCTTCTGAGGAAAGTAGCATAGAAATTAAACGAATTCTTATATTCTAGGTCAAACTCACATTCGATCATAATATCTCTGAAACTTGTTCTTTAGCAGCTTAGGTAGCTGAGAGCAAAACGTGAAGTGCTTTGCTTTTTAAAAGTAGTAATTAAACTTGTTAGATGAGAGGGTAAGCAGAAATCGCAGCTTAGTTTAAAAAGAAAGATAATTTCAGAAAACCGTACAATTTCTTGAACCTAATTTTTTACTGAAGTCAAATACCACTTTAAATTCAGGCACAATTAAATATTTGCCTTTCCACAGGTTATATATTGTCTCACATTCAGATAATTTGTTTTTACTCTGACTCCAAGTAGCATGGCACCAATTTGGGAGAGGACAGTTGTGGAACATCTTGTCCAAAGTCTCTAGCAAGTCAAATAGCAACACGTAGGGTTCTGGACCAAACCGAGGGTCGGGCTGCTTATTCCTGTGGCCCAGTAACAAGATGCGGATGAACTTGGAAAGGAGGGAGTTTTTATTTCTGTAACCAGTTACAGAGAAAAGGCCCAGAAAATATCGCCAGACCAATTCAAAATTACAAAGTCTTCCGGACCTTACATACCTTCTAAGCTATATGTCTATGTGTAAGTGTGCATTCATCTAAAGACATAATTAATCTATAACTGAGATCTGAGTCCTGAAGACCTTTCTCTGTAGCCTCAGTAAATTTACTTAATCGGACCAAGTACTGGGGTGATTACCCTTATCTTGTTTCCTACTAAATCATGGAGGTTTGGGGAGCTCCTTTAGTCCCCAGTAAAACTTGTTTAATCCTAAACAGGTCCCGTTAAGAATTCCTTTGTTGGCCAGACATGGTGGCTCACACCTGTAATCCCAGCACTTTGGGAGGCCAAGGCAGGCAGATCACAAGGTCAAGAGATCAAGACCATCCTGGCCAACATGGTGAAACCCCGTCTCTACTAAAAATACAAAAATTAGCTGGGCATGGTGGTGCTTGCCTGTAATCCCAGCTACTCGGGAGGCTGAGGCAGGAGAGTCACTTGAACCCGGGAGGCAGAGTTTGCAGTGAGCCAAGATCACGCCACTGCGTGCCAGCCTGGTGACAGAGCAAGACTCTGTCTCAAAAAAAAAAAAAAAAAAAAAAGAATTCCTTTGTTATCTTGTCATGCTTCAAGGCCCGGGAAAGGCCTGGGCAAAACTCTTGGTGGGCTTTTGTTACATTCCAGCCTTTGTATAAAGGCACTGGCTCTTTCAGCTTTTAATAGTTAATCACTCAGTCAGTGCTGAAACAGTTGTTACAGAGGCCTGTGTTAGTGAGACCTGGCCTTCCACGGTAGCAGAGAATAGAAATTAAACTGTAGAATTGGACAACATTATCTTAACAAATGACAAGCTTCTGCCAAAGCTACATAGTTCCTCCAGCAAACTGATAACAGCATCAACATTCTGAGGAGTATCAAAGAGGACAAGACAGAAATGTGAAGTGGGTTATAGGTTGATTGAAGAAGAGGGTGTTGACTAGGTACATTCCTACAGGATGCTTTAAGCCAGGCACTACCAAACATCTGTGAGCATGTTAAAAATGCATTTTCTCAATACCCCCTCGCTGTAAACCCTTGAATGTGATATGTTTGGGAGTTGAAACTGAGAATATGTATCTTTAACAAGAGCAGCTTCCCTAAGCTAACATTTCAGAACCACAGTTTTAACACATCTATTCTAAAGCTATATTGACCAAAAAAGAACAAAAGTTCCCGTACCTTGGACAATTTTTAGTCAAATGGAAGTATGGAAGTTTGGGGATTATATAAGAACTTGAATTTTTTTAAATGCCAATGTATGAAAAATGTCTCTGCTTACTCCAACGCAAGTATCTTTTGCTTTCGTGTTGTACTCAGAGACACCAAGCCCCAAATAATATTTTTTGCACTCTTCATCCCATCTGGAAGACAAATAAAAGTTAGTCATTTTCAGACAAAAATTCATGGAAGAGCTATAAGATGCACAGTGTGGATGCTTCCTTCTTGGTTAACAAGATATTCTACTTCTAAAACAAGAAGCCCAGTCGAGTTTCCCATGTAGGTTCTCCCCGCCTTCCGTCTCATCCTCCTCTGGTCCACTACTGCCACCAGACCCATGTGTCACAAATGCCACGCCAACCTTCTTACTTTGCGTTTCAAACTGTCAGTAGTTTCTAATTGCTTTTTTTTTTTTTTTTTTGAGACGGAGTCTCGCTCTGTCGCCCAGGCTGGAGTGCAGTGGTGGGAACTCAGCTCACTGCAAGCTCCGCCTCCCGGGTTCACGCCATTCTCCTGCCTCAGCCTCCCGAGTAGCTGGGACTACAGGCACCTGCCACCAAGCCCAGCTAATTTTTTGAATTTTTTGTATTTTTAGTAAAGACAGGGTTTCACCGTGTTAGCCAGGATGGTCTTGATCTCCTGACCTCGTGATCCGCCTGCATCTAATTGCTTTAAAAAAAGAAGAAAGAGAAAAACAAAAAAAATCAGGAGCCAGGTGTGGTGGTTCACGCCCCTAATCCTAGCAATTTGGGAGGCTAGGCTTTGAGCTCAGGAGTTAGAGACTAGCTTGGGTGATGTAGTGAAACTCCATCTCTACAAAAAATACAAAAATGCTTGGAGTGGTGGCAGACACCTGTGATTCCAGCTACTCACAAGGCTGAGGCTGCAGAATAGCTTGAGCCCGGGAGGTGGAGGTTGCAGTAAGCTAAGACTGCACCACTGCCCTCCAGCCTGGGCAACAGAGTGAGACCCTGTCTCAAAAAAAAAAAAAAAAAAAAAAAAAACCAGTAATTTTTCGGAGGGCATACAAGGGCTTTTACAATGTTTACAGTCTGTACTCTGTCCTCCGTGGTGTGCCTGCTTTCCCAGGTCTCCAAATCATGGACACGCATTCCCTCCCCTGACAGTTCATGCAAATATGTATCTGTTCATTGCTTAGACAAATAGAGGCTATAATATCATATTTCCTGTGTGAGTTTTAAGTTTTTCTCTTCTTTCTAATTGACTTTTTCTACCGTCACTCTTTGCCTTTGTTGTATCTTTATTGTTTTCTTTCAAATGGTCCATCATATAATATGTTCAATAAAATTCCTTATTTTTTTCAAATACTGCCCTTTTAGGGCCTTCTATCCCCTTGCTCTAATCACATCTATGGCTGCTTTTGTGCTAACCCAGGAGAGCAGAGGAGTTGGGACAAATACTGAATGGCCTACAGAGCTTGCACTATTTGCTCTCTGGTCCTTGACAGAAAAAACGAAAAAAAAAAATTTACTATTTACTCTCTGGTCCTTTACAGAAAAAAAAATGTTTGCTGACTCCTTGTCGCTCTGAAATATCACAACAATACCTATATAGAGAATACTTTTTAAAAATATATTTGTTCCAGGTATGCAATGAAATCTTTCCATTTGAAGATGTGCTTTTAGTGCCGGAAAATGCTATATTTAAAAGATGTCTTTGCAACTGTCTTTCCTTGTGTTCACTGTTCTGTCTGGAACCCCTATTAGTGAGATGTGATCTTTCTGGACTAATCCTCTAAGTCACCTGTCCTCCCTCATATTTCTTTTCTCTTTATCCCTTCATTCCTCAATATAAGGGATTTCCTTGCTCTTATCACACAACTCTTTAATAAAATGTCTTTACATTTTTTCCGTAAGATTTTTTTTAAAAGCTTTCAAGAGAGGCCGGGCGCGGTGGCTCACGCTTGTAATCCCAGCACTTTGGGAGGCCGAGGCGGGCGGATCACGAGGTCAGGAGATCGAGACCACGGTGAAACCCCGTCTCTACTAAAAATACAAAAAATTAGCCAGGCGTGGTGGCGGGCGCCTGTAGTCCCAGCTACTCGGAGAGGCTGAGGCAGGAGAACGGCGTGAACCCGGGAGGCGGAGCTTGCAGTGAGCCGAGATTGCGCCACTGCACTCTAGCCTGGGTGACAGAGCGAAACTCCGTCTCAAAAAAATAAATAAATAAAATAAAATAAAAAGCTTTCAGGAGACTTACTCTGTAGTTTTTGTTGTTTGTAACATCTTGCTCTTCTTATATTTTGCTGACTGATTCTTATGTTCTTATCTTGGTCTTTCCCTTTTATGTTTTAGGTTTTTATGAAAAGAAGGTTTATTCCTTACAGCCTATTTACATTTAGGAATGAAGCAATAGAGACATTGACTGTGATCTCTGTGTACACATTGATGGCCTCATTTTAGGGAGAGTGGGTGAGGAGCCAGACTCAATTTTTCAAGTACTAAATGCTTCCATTAGGAGAGGTTTACCCATAATCCAACTCTGAGACTGCCTTCCTAGTTCTGATCAGGGAGGCCTGTTTATTTGTTTGTTTCCTTAGCTAGAGGCTACATGGGCGTTAGGGCTACGCCATTGGCATCATGTATCATCCTGACCTCATTTACACAGTGTCTCTGAGTCCCAAGCCTCTGGTGTTCTGTGGAATAGAGTACTCCCCCCCACCTCCAGCTTGGATTCATCCCTTTCTCAATATATTCTTGTCTGCAGCTAGATGTGGCTACATTAGATACCACTGCATCAATTTCACCTTCAGTATTTTAATGAGATCTCTAACCCGCTCTTGTTTATTGCTGTAGGTTAAAACCTTTTATAATCCCTTGTGGCCTTCTCAATGAGGTCTGTTTCAGGAAGGAGAAGAGATATACTCAATATGCCTCCTTGAAATAGAATTGCTGGATCTCTCTTGATATCATGTAAAATCTCCCAAAGCATTTCCTATGTGCTGCTCTCATGGTGTTTATTTCTTTCTTCCTCGTGTTCCATTTATTCATATACATATTTTATTTATTCTCTAGACCATAATCTCTTTGGAGTTTAGATAAATCTAGGCATGTATAGTACTCTCTTTAATAATATTTGTCAAAGGAATAAATTAATATAGAGAGGAAAGTCAGAGGGAGGAGTCTCTGACAGAGACTGGTATTTGGCTAGTGTATTGCAATCTAAGTACCATTCATCTTTACCTTTTTTCTCAGAAATACAAGTGACCCCAAATCCTAGCAATATCCCCACCATTGGAACTACTTTAGGGAAAGAAAAGTAAGTTGCATTGCTCCTAAAGGGTATCTCAAGAATTTTCTTTATTGTATATGGTTAACCTGTAGTAGAATCAGTCACCACAGTTTTTCCCCTTTGGTTTAAGTACCACAGAGACGAATACAAAAGGTATTTCCTAGAGGAAAGAGAGAAAAGGTAAGTAGCTTGAATGGTTTTCCTGTGGCTTCTACAGAGACAACCCACATGACTAGCAAAAAGCATTTGTACTGATTTTAATTATAAGGAAAACCAACCATGACAAGCAATAGGAACATTGATTTTTAGGTGTACTTATCTTGGTCTTTCCCTTTTATGTTTTAGGTTTTTATGTTTTAGTTTATTCACAGCCAGCACAACTGCATTGCTGTTCCACAAATGCCTGAAGCTAAATGTGAAAAACTTTCCTAATGTCCTGGGATCACCAAGGGACAAAGCTGTGGAATTTGTAAAAATGATCCAAGCTTCTGGAGTTATACCAGTCACCCTTAATGAGACTGGAGATCAGCTCCAGGACTAAACTGTTCTTTTGAAACCCTCCACACCAGAGGTCACAAGAAGCCAATCTCCTAGCATGGAGAAGAAGGCAGAATTACCATTCCAGTGCACTCCGCTCCTCAGTGACTTGTGCTTGGATGACTGAAGCTTCAAATTACTATGCTAAATATATCAAGTAATTCACATAGGTAATAAAGTTAGGAACACAACAGTCTTCCTGCAAAACTACTCCCGCTTCTGCCTCTCCCTAAGAAGGAAAAATATAATTTCAACTTTGTATTCTCTCTTTAAATTGTTCATCATTGCTTTAGGGTACACAAGCGAATGTTTGTTTTATTCCTGATCTCAATTTACACTGTTTTCTGAACTCCGGTTTCATAGCAGTTTGTCAATATTATCTTTCCAAAGGAACCAAGCAAACTGCCAGGATGCATTTCTAATGGCCTCCTGGTGGTAATTAAAATGTCATTTATGAAATAATAACCTGCTTGTTGTACCTGACTTGAAGTAACTGCTCAGTTTTAGTTAGACTGCATTGCTCTTTCCATATTGAAGACCTATATTTAAAGTAATCAAAGAATGATGTATTTCTTGAAGTGTAATAAAACCCCAGCAAATTTGACATGTACCCTTTCTACCATGGCTACGTGCACGGAGCATTTACAATGCAATTTAGATCACACCTGGTATCGCTTCTCAGCCTTTTGGCTAAGATCAAGTGTAGATCACACCTGGTATCTTTGGGTCTCTATTCTTCCCTGCCACACCTCTCACTCAGGGAATTAGGGTCAGAAAGCAGATTCAACAAATTATCTTAATATGACCATCAGGAAAATCTCCTCATCCTAATCATGGAGTGGAGTGGCAATATAGGATAGCAGTCATTTGAGAGGAAATATGGCATAGCAGTTATGTGCATAGATTCCAGAGCCAGGCTGGCTGGGTCCAAATCCCAAATCCATCACTTATCAACCATATACATTCTGGACAAGCTGCTTAGCTTCTCCGTGTTCAGTTTATCTGCAAGATGTTGAGAATGGTACCTCCCTCACTGGGGTTTTGTGAGTTAATTTATGTAAAATTCTTAGATTAGTTAGTGCCTGCCACATGATAAGCGCTGTGTAAGTGTGAAACATGATGGTGGTGATGGTGATGATGATGATGATGACACGTAGATTTGCTTGGTGAATATTTGAGTATCTACTTCAAAACATTTAAGGCCAGACTGTAAAATTCACAGGAAACAGCTCTGTGATAGGCTAGGAGTTTGGGAAAACAATAGCAATTCTTTTAGAGCTAAACCACATGGGAATCCTGGTTTAAGAAATCGCTGGTGTGGCCTTATGGGCTGAGCCCTGTCCTGATAGGTAAGAAGCTTGGGAATTCCTACTTGTTCAGTTCCAGACAGTGGACAAGTCATTTATCCTCTTTAACCTCTATTTCTTTATTTGTAAAATGAAGATACTGTATTAGATGAATTCGGAGGTGCTTTTCAGCTCTAAAATCCTATCTTTTTAATCAGCTGTTTGTAAATCAAATCACATTGGGAGTGCACTGGGAAAAACTTGCCACTTTAAAAAGTACAATGTGACAACTGGGAAAGTGCTTTATTATGGCAAATTCTCCCTGTTGATTCTAGCTTGTTAATGTGGCTGCTCAAAACCCAAGTTTATTCACAGCCAGCACACCTACATTGCTATTCCACAAATGCCTGAAGCTGGAAGTAAGAGGCTCTGATAGGAGCTCAGCCAGTCATCTGCACCAAGCTCACAGCCCTCTCTGGGTTAGGCATGAATGCACCTGAGTGGTGCAAGTTGTTTGAGACTGACTTGGCAGCCTTCACTCTCGGAAGGTTGCCTGGATTCTAATTTCCATTTGCACATATGTTATCTGCCTCTACCTCTTACTGAACCGCCATCTACCCCTCCCCCTGCCACACACTGGCTTGTAGTAACTATGCACATTTCACATCACCCAAAGGATTTTGAAGTTATTAATTATATTAAATTATCTCCTGGGGAGAACCCATACACACCAATTCATGCTTTGAAGGTAAACATTAAATTTTTCCGTGCCAAAGAAAATGAAAAGGGAAGAAGTATGATAATTGAGATGAAATCTTCCTCCAGCTAATTGTCACATAACAAAGATGATAATTAAAGTGTAGGGTGGAGAGAAAAGAGGGCTAACATTGAACAAGCACCTATTCTGGGAGGCCTCTGACACTAGATGTTGTTCAGCAATGTTTTATTTTGTCATTAGAGGATATGCATTGTATTCCCTACTTTACTTTTTTCCCAAAAAGTTTCACAAAGATTCCTTGTCTAGAGTCACACACAGCCAGTAAACAGCTGGCATTCTGGAATATGACATTACCAGAGGAGACTTCACTATGCTTTCTGGAGGTCTTCAAGACATCCATCTTGTAGTTCTTTTAAATTCCATCTTGTTCATCTGTAACCAATGTAATGAATACCCATTTAATTTATACCTTTACAAACATATTATTATAAATTCTGAATCTTTATAAGAAGAGATATCATATTTGTTGGTAAAATTGCCTTGAATTTACCATATTCTTATGATTTAAGGTTGGAGGAAGGTTTTATGTGCTACAGCCGAGTATTTGCTCTCTATAGTTGAAATCCAGACAAAATGTGGAGAATGATACATGACATTAGCCAGTAAAATGTAATCAAATGGCAGGAGCGTCATCTACTGGTTGGGTTGTCCCGCCTCAGAAACACTCAGTTGGACTGTATAAAGTGATTAAATTTTGTTTGCGAATGCCATCCAGAAAAATATATTCACTTCAGATACCTTTTTAAAAAACAGTAACTGAAACAGATACTATTAACTAGAAATCTACAGACAAATAGGACAAAATGAACCACATTTTTTTAATGAACTGCATTTAGATGAATAAGTTAACTTAAATATAACTAGCGATTTGCAAACAACAAATAGCTGTAAGTACTCTGTGATTCTTTGGTAGCTTCCCCTCACTCCTCATTAGACAGTGATGAAAGCCCTGGTAAAAATTCTTAGCCACAACACCCATTAGGGTGGCTATTATCAAAGAGAAAAAAAGGGAGTATAAGGAAAGGAAAAATAATAAGGTGAGGGTATGGAGAAGTTGGAACTCTTGTACATTTCTGGTGAGAATATAAAATGGTGCAGCTGCTATGGAAAACAGTATAGTGGTTCCTCAAAATATCAAAAATAGAACTGTCAAGCAATCCAGCAATTTCACTTCTGGGTATATACCCAAAAAAATTGAAAGCAGGATTTTGAAGAGACATTTGTAAAACCCCCATGTTCATAGCAGCATTATTTACAATAGCCAAAAGGTGGAAGCAACCCAAATGTTCATCAGTGAATGAACAGATAAACAAAATGTGGTATATACATATAATGGAATATTGTTCAGCCTTAAAAAACTAAGGAAATTCTGAAAAATGCTACAACATGGATGAACCTTGAAGACATTATCCTTAGTGAAATAGGCGAGTCACATACTGTATGATTCTACTTATATCAACTACATAGAGTGGTCAGATTCCTAGACAGAATATAGAAGGGTGGTTGTGAGGACTGCAGGGAGAGAAGAATGGAGAGTTCTGGTTTGATTCGTACAGTTTGAGTCTGGGAAGATGAAAAAGGTTCTGGAGATGGGTGGTGGTGATGGTTGCACAACAATGGGAGTGTACTTAATGTCACTGAATATTATACTTAAAAACAATATGGCAAATTCTTTGTTATGCATATTTTATCATCTGAAAAAAAAGGTGGAAGTTGGGCAGGAGAAAAGAACATAACAGATTGTATTAGTTCAGTCTGCCTTATTGCCCAGACTAGAATTTACCCATGTTAAAACTTTGAGCCTTTTCTTCTTCTTATATAAAATGTTAATCATAGGGACAGAATCACAGTTATTTGAAAGGATCAAATAAATTATTAGATGTTATGGGTGGGGGTGGTGGGGTGGGGGGGACTCTTAGCTGGAACTCCTGCTCTAAGTCCACAGTCTTTTCTACTTTTCTAGTTATCACAGCTAAGCTAGCCAAAGTTCCTTCCTTGTCAGTTCTGAGACACTAATTGCATAGAGTTCTTCAGTTATCCAGAGAGGGAGGAAACTAACATTGCCGAATGCTGAAGATGTGCAAGGGTTGCAACAATGATCTACTTATGCAATCTCTCAGCTGTAGAGCATGCTACGCTATTCCCATTTTGCTAATCAGGTAACAGGCTGAGAAAGACAACCATGATTATACAATTTGGTGTACTCAGTCGTCATTTAATGCAGGTAATACAGCCAATATATAAGTCTACTTTGTCTTCTCAAAATAGAAAGGAGAGGGTAAAGGAGGCAGAATGTTATCACGAATTGAGCTCCTGTGGTGTATTGCTTACTGGTTCAGATTTCCCAGACTCGCCATTCTCTGGGGATCATCTTTGTGATCTCCACAAAGGTGATCATCTTCATGAAGTTAGCAGTTGCTTACATCTGATCATGCAAGACTGTAAAGTAACCCCACCCTGTCAGTTCCCTTTCATGTATTCCCATTCCCTTCCCAAGGTATTTCTGATATGTGATGTCACATCTATGCTCTCCAACCAGTGAAGTCAGCTATAGGGTACCTTCTAGACATAATGCTGCCATTGCTTCCCCTGGGCACCTCTTGTTATCACTGCCTGTGCCTTTGCTGTTTGTCTTCCAGCTGCCATGGCACTACCAGCCACCAGCCACCCTTCACGGGTGCCGCTGTCTCAACTGCACAGTGCCATTGGTTGTAAATACCCCTACTTCTTTCACTAGGCACCACAGTCCCCCAGGTACCTATGCTGCTGCCACTTCCACTTTTAACTACGTATCAGGCAGAGACCCCTTATCTCAGTCTCAGGTAGAGACTGCAGTTCTTCTTGGGTACAGTCGCTATTGCACTGGAACTTTCAGATACCTGAGTATGATGGTCAAGGTCTATTTGGAAGAGAAAAATTTTTCTTCTATTTGGATAACCCTTGTAAGATGAGTACCAAAGTGAAGTTACCTGTGTCTCGAAGTCTAACACAATTTTAGTGAGAGCATGTTTTCAGGATGTATTCACAGTGCTCTGTCTCCCTAAATTGCAGAAATGACTTTAGGGAGCTGACCCATAATAGATTTGAATGGCAGGCCAAACTATATACACACATCATTCCTCCCTACTGACTTTGAGACTATTACCAGCTCAAAGTAATTCTTCCTTCCAAAGTTTGTTTTCTGGATCCCCTTTTATCCTATGTGAAAACAGTATTCTGAGTAGCCTACTTCACCATTTCATCAGACTTTTTCAAACATCTTTAAATCCTAGTAGCAGGCACAGCTTAGGCCTCACCTGGATAATCCTGCTACAAAATTTCAGTCTCATTTAAATTTTAAATCCCACAAAACCCCTGTGAGGTACATATTATTATCTTCATTTTATAGATAAGGAAATTGAGTGGCTAACTAACTTGCCATTAAACAGCTAAGCCATTAACATTAAACATTAAAACAGCTGGTTAGTGGCAGAATCAGGATTTGAGCCAAGGTCTGGCTGTTATCCAAAGGCCAGGCACTTTATCACCAACCCCTGCCATACCTCCCAAGCTCAGTGCAGAGCTTATAAGGTGCCAGCCACCTTCTTCAATCACGCAGCTCAGCAGCAGTACTTCTCAAGCTATGCCTGCTACTGCCCCTGAATTACAACTGCATTAGATCTACGTTGCACTTGGTCTTCATCACCCATATGTTTCGTGTGCTCTGCACTGTACTGATGCCATGCAGAAAGCTTTTAACACCTTCATCATTTCATGTAGGAAAGTAGTATTTTCCTCTCTGAGTGCTGATTAGAAAACTCCATTAGTCTAATATCTTTGTTTCTTTTTTTTTCCTGAGATGGAGTCTCACTCTGTCACCCAGGCTGGAGTGCAGTGGTACGATCTTGCCTCACTGCAAAATCCACCTCTCAAGTTCAAGCAATTCTTCTGCCCCAGCTTCCCAAGTAGCTGGGATTATAGGCGCCTGCCACCATGCCCGGCTAATTTTTGTATTTTTAGTAGAGACAGAGTTTCACCATATTGACCAGGCTGGTTTCGAACTCTTGACCTTGTGATCTGCCTGCCTCGGCCTCCCAAAGTCCTGGGATTACAGGCGTGAGCCACCGTGCCCGGCCCCAATGGCCTTTCTTAAGGTTGACTCCTGCTCTGAGCTAGTACTCTGAAGTTTAAATGTTTATTGTTGTTTGGTTTGGTTTGGTTTTTTCCCATTACACATGGGTTACATAAGCTTCTTATAAAACTGTGCTTAGTGACTGACCTCTGCTATTTAGAAGCATCTGTGTAATTTATTCTAGAAGGGCATTTGAGCTCAATGCAGAGGGTGACAATGAAGAAGGTGAAATTGTCTCCATTTGGCTCCCTCTGAATTCTCCATTATAAGGACTCAATTACCATAGACAAGACAATGAAACTGACTTTTAGGTTATCTCATTCTCCCTTGCCAATACATGATTGTTCTCTTCAGTACTGTCTAGAATATCACTGATTCTAATTATAAATCAATCAAGCAACAGGTCTTCATTTACAGTTTTCCCCAAAAGGATAATATCAGTACTGTCAGCCATTTTGGCTGTTCCTTGAAGTATTCAGCTTGGATCTAACCTTGTCCTTCATTCTGTTCTCTTACTGATGTTTCTACAGAGATGTGTTTTCAGTTTCTTGAAATATTTTGGGGGAAATTTTTGTTTTTATTCACTTCTAAAACATATATTTTCATAATTTTTTTTATTTATTTATTTTTTTATTTTTAGACGGAGTCTCGCTCTGTCGCCCAGGCTGGAGTGCAGTGGCACCATCTCGGCTCACCGCAACCTCTGCCTCCCGGGTTCACACGATTCACCTTCCTCAGCCTCCCGAGTAGCTGGGACTACAGGCACCTGCCACCACGCCCAGCTAATTTTTTGCATTTTTAGTAGAGACGGGGTTTCACCGTGTTAGCCAGGATGGTCTTGATCTCCTGACCTCGTGATCTGCCCGCCTCGGCCTCCCAAAGTGCTGGGATTACAGGCCCAGCCTATTTTCATAATTTTTAAGGGGTGAGAGAGGCTTATGTTTACTCTGTCAAGGCTCAGTTCTTCTTTATATGTGTTTTGTTATAAAGTGTGTTGGCAAGTCATCTCAAGGTGGATTATTAATAAATAATCCCTAGTCTTTCTCTATATTCACACTTCCTCCATGTTGACTTGAATGGTATCTGACATTAACTTAGAATTTTCACTTATAATAAAAGAAATCACAGAATTTTAAATCTGGGAAAAGGTAAGCAGCAACTAGTTTAGGGGTAGCTGTTGAAAATACTTTGATGAATAAGGAAACTGAGGCTCCTAGATTTTAAGTGGCTTCCCGAAGCTCAGTGAGTTAATGGCAGGGCTATATTTGGAAACATAGGTCTTTCTAAAGTATTAAATGAGGTAAGGTGGGTGTATTTTCTATTCCTCTTCCAAAACCAAACAATGTAACTGGTCCCATTTTTCTAGAGGAGTCTATGTTATAATTAACTTAATGCTAGCTGCTGTAACAAATGTGTCCTGAAATCATAGTGTTAAGAAGATACGTTTTAACCCAATAAAAATGTATTTATTGCTCAAGCAACAGTCAAATGCAGGTGCTTCTGGTAGGTAGCTGTCTTTCAAGTGTTCATTCAGGCATCAAATTCCTTCATACTGCCTCTTGGTACATGGCTCCTAACTGGAATTGTCTCCATTTGGCTGTCAGGGAAAAGGGTAGAGGATGGTCTAGGAAATTGCTATGACTTAGGCCTGGAAATCGTATATATCACTTCCACACATGTTCCATTTCCAAAGTATGCTTTTGCTTTTCCTCTACACCCAGATGCAATTGTTCCCTTCTTTTATATTGCATAACAATTTTACAGATCCCAGTTGGTGACTTTCTGTTCAGTGAGGACAGGAATATCCAGATCTAATGTTTTTCAACCATAGATGTTTCCTGTTCTCCTTCACTTCCCACGTGGTTGCTCTTAGAATCCTTTCATGCCTTATACCTGAAGACTGGTTGAGGGGCATGGTTACATGTCACATTTTTAAAACCAAGCCATTTTCAAAAATCAGTTTACTCTGCTGAACTAAGCAGAAAACTGCTTTTGCTACCTGATGGGGTTCAGGACACGCTACTCAAAAACATGGCATCTTTGCATCTGAGAAAACAACAGAAGCAGGAAAGTCACTCTCATCATCCCCTTGCCCCTTTTCTGCTAAAGCAAGTCATAAAACCTAGGAAGGATTTCCTGGCCTTCCCCTAAGGCAAGTCATAAGATCCTCATGTGAGAGGTGCTCTCCATATACCCAGAGGAAAGCAGTGTCCTTACTTCTGAAGGCACAGGGACACAGAGAAGAATCTTAACAAACAGGCCTTACTAAGTTCCTCCTAGTTTATTGCTATTAGATCATACTCCCTTTGCCCAATCACACCTCTCCACAACAATCCTCTTCTTCATTTAACAGCAAAAAAAAAAAAGAAAGAAAAAACAGAAAAAAAATGCACAGGTTTTCCTTGTTCTTTGGGTCTTCATTTCCTTACGTAAGCTTCTGTGTCATCCAAAACTTAACCAAAATTTGTATGCTTTCTCTCTTAATCCGTCTTTTATTACAGGGGCTTCAGTGATGATCCTAGCAATGAGAGAGAAAGACATTTCTTTCCCCCTACTTACCTAATCATGTAAATATGGGAAGGAAGTTCATTCTTGTGTTATTTCAAGCAGTGTGTGATTTTTCTCTTGAAAATAAAATCTGTGAAGTTACTGCTCTTAAAGAATTGCTCTTGTCGCTACCCTCCCTACTGCTGATTTACAGTCAAAGTTCTAACCACATACTGCTATGCATATCTATACCCACCCTGGTATTAAACTACTGGAAAGCATAGACCTTGAATGGATAAAAATGAATACTAATGGCAGTGATGGCATATGTATATGTATAAAATGGCCCTGATAGCATCAAGAAGCAACTCCCTTGGAGAGAAGCAAGAGGTAGGCCTTTGCTTCCTTTGGTTGGAGAAGGCCAGACACCCCTGAGGGAGCAGTTGTAGTCAAGGTGCTTATACATATCCTCCCTCCCCCAAGCCTGGGCCTGCAGCAATTCCTCAGAGTCTCTGAGCAGATATTTCTGCTGGCACTCACCAAGTGTTGTTAGCTAATATTGAGTTTTTTTCAACTGGTATAATTACATCTCTCTGTGTTTCCTTGAGAATTTTATTGAAAAGTAGAAGCTGAAATTATGCATTCCTAGTCACCCACCATCATAATTCAAAAAGACTATAAATGAGAACTAAATTATTTATATGGCATTAAATTCAAAATTCTATTGAAATTAAATCTGTCGCCATCTGCATTTGTGATGTCATTATCTTGATTGGGATGGGGAAGGGTGTGGGATGTTTGTTTGTCTACTCAATAGACCCAGACAGGACAGACAGAACTTTCTTATGTTTTTGTTTAAAAATAATTTCAAATCAAGAATGAATAATATGACTAAAATTTGTCCTTATCAAATGTTGGATATAAATAGATAAAACTCACTCTCTTCAGTCTTTCTGATCTGAATGGATTATACGTAGGCATCAGAATTCACTTAAAATTCCTACAGAGTACTTTGAGAGTCATTTGCTGAACTAGCTCAAGTTTTTTCTAACTAGGCTTGGCTGGCTATGGATGATCATGAGGAAGTTGAATCACTTCCAATTTTGTATCTATGGATTATGTTAAAATTTAATGTTCTGAAACCTGCCTGCGCCCCAGTTGGGATGAGGTATCACGATTCTTCTTATGCCTGACCAGTCTGTGTAGATTGCAATATAACATACACATCAACGGGAAATAATCATCAGATAACATTTGTGAGTTGTTCTACATGGATTGTACATGTGACTGAACATGTAAATCATTACCTTGTTTAGAAGAACCTATTGTCCTATTCAAGAACTGTAACACAGAGGGCCAGTCATCATTGTCCCCTTGATTTTCATTTAATCCATTGATATTCCTCTCTTAAATGGGTACGTGATAATATTGCTCTGTACTGTCAGATACTTTTTAAGTTAGCACGTGTGTTTTTGATCTATCATATTAATTTTTAACTTTCAAAGGGAAAAATAATTTCCCTTATTTTTGAGGAGCATCTCATTGTAAAATTCACACATACATATTCACATACACATAAACACGTTACATTCACCATATTATAAAAAAAGTTACTGCTGGGCGTGGTGGCTCACACCTGTAATCCCAGCACTTTGGGAGGCCCAGGCAGGTGGATCACAAGGTCAGGAGATCGAGACCATCCTGGCTAACATGGTGAAACCCCAACTCTACTAAAAATGGAAAAAATTAGCCGGGTGTGGTGGCGGGTGCCTGTAGTCCCAGCTACTCGGGAGGCTGAGGCAGGAGAATGGCGTGAACCTGGGAGGCGGAGGTTGCAGTGAGCCGAGATCGCACCACTGCACTCCAGCCTGGGCGACAGAGCAAGACTCCGTCTCAAAAAAAAAAAAAAAAGGTTACTTCAAAGTGTTTCATTCTAAGTTACATTTTATAAATTGTTTGGTTGAGAATATCTCTGGCAGTTCCATCAGTTCATTCAGTAGCAAGTCTAAGTATATGCCAGGTGTACAATATTGGATATTGGAGATCAATAGATCAGTAGTTGGTTGCTGCAGTCAAATATCATAATCAAGTTGGAAGCAGACAAGTGGGTAGTTAGACTAGTGTAGGGAAGAATAACCCCCATAGGTTCTTCATTAGAATGGATCCCTGTAAGAAAAAAATAGATTAACAAGAGAAAAGCAGAAGTTTATTAACATGAATATTTTATAAATACATGGGAGACACTCAGGAAATAAGTAGCTCTCCTAGAAGTGGCTTATATGCGTCTTCAACGAAGAATAGTAAATTTTTAGAGAAATGACAAGACAAAGGAAAAGACTGAGTCTCTAGGGGAAGCAACTTGTGAAAAGGCAATAATGGCATTTAAAAGGCTAGTTAGTGAAGCTTGTTAATGTGGATTCCTCTGGTACCATCTCCAGGTCAATAAGGGTCTAAAATTGTCTTCAGTGGTTAACCTTTGTTCTCCCTGGTAGAAGGGGAGGTGGAATACCTTTTGTTTTTGTAAATCTATATCCTGCTTTTAGGTAAATGGAAGGCAAAGAGCTTTCCTGCCTCTGCTGCTTCTTGTTTGTCTTCAGCTCAGCACTCTTTCATATTTTGGGGAGGTATATCCTGGTCTCCCACACTATTCATCCATCCATTCATTGTATTCATTCACCCATCTGATATGTATTTAGCACCTTCTCTAGGTCAGTCACTGTTAGTTACTGGAATAAGATTAGTGCTCCCAGCTTGCACTCCTCAAACTTGGTCCAAAAAAAGTCTCTACTTATTTTAATTTTGCCTCAGTTTTGATTTTTTGTTGTTGCTTTTTATTTTTCCTTTAGGTAGCATGGAGCTTATAGTCTAGCAGGAAGATGGGATGTGATTGTGGCTGTACCTGAGGAAAGCTTCACAAAGGAGTGAGCCACACAGATGAGACTTGTGGGAATAGAAGGCTGACTGTAGAACCCCCGGTGAGGGTTTTCCAGGCAGTGGGACTCACAATGGAGACAAAAAGTGACTGGGAAAAGCTTCCAGAAAACCAAATATTTAAATATCCAACAAAGGGGTTGAGGGTATTATGGGGAAAGGAGAAGTTTCTTTGAAGGCCTGGGACTATTTTGCTTTGTTCAGGCATCAGGTCAACCCTGAGGGATAATGCCTTGGCCCCCGCTGAGAGTCGTGAACCCAGTGGTTAATGAGCTCATCAGCAATTCAAATAGAGGAATACAAGGTGTTAACACCCTCACATCCACCTCTCTAGAAGCTTACAGTGTGACAATGCATTCAATTTAGAATCTCCAAAGGAGTCCTCTTTCTTCCTTTCTCTTTCCCTTCCTTTTTGTATCTTCTATTTCTCTATGTATATTTCTCCATAATTTCTCCATATATAATCCATAATCTCTCCATATTTCTCCATATATTTCTCCATAATTCTAGTTAGCTTTAGAGAAGGATAAAAATAAAAAATAATCCTCCACTTTTTATTCTCACTCCTCAGTTCTGCCTCTCTTGTCTCTTTTTCATTTACCGTTTCTTATTTTTTTTTACTTTTATGTTTTTTCCATTTATTCTCTTTTCTATGTGTTTTATCTCTTTATGCACCCATTTTCCCTGTCCACACAACTAATATGTTTAACATACTGATGGGTTTACATTGGTTTCCATTTGCTCTATGTAATATACATGTACTATGTACTTTGTCCTTTGTTACATGTAATATTTTCATCTTCATAGGTATCTCTCAAAAAAATAAAAAATAAAACGCTTTTCTTCTATAGGGTTCTTACATTCTCAGGCTCCTCTTTCTCGGTATTTATGGATTTTAAGGTTTTTTATTCTTAAACACAACCCGAATAAAAGATTAGTAACCTATATAAACATGTTTTATGACCATCCAAAAAATATACTTATATCCTGCCAAATTTTCCCTACTTAAAATGAAAACCAATAAAATATACAAATATAGAGAATACAATTGAAGGTCTCTTTTTTTTTTTGGCCTTTTTCACAGTGATAACTGGTTTTCATATTAATGAACCCCAAAACAAGAATAAAAATCTTTCTTCTGAATAACTTCAATTTAAATTTTTATGAAATATAATTTTTATTTAAATTTTTCTAATTAAGGAAGTATTACATGATCAGTATAATTTCTAAAATGTAATGAAAAGAGTCAAAATGCTCATAAAACAATTCAACCTTTATGATATTGCTTATTTCAAATATATGAGAATAACATATTGCTGACTCATATTAATCTTTTAATTCAATTAGGACCCCATACCTTATATGTTGTTGTTTTCATTTTTGAACAGATATGAATTTTCATATTTATAGCTTTCTCATGCTTTAGAATTACTTTTATCGCATTTTATTTTAGAATTTTATTTATTTTCCATAAAATTAGTAGCATCTATTTAAGTTTTGCCTGTATATTTATTATTTCCAAATTAATGAAATAAAATAATGCAAATAAATTTAAAAAAATCCTTTTTCTTCAGAATCTATTGTGTAGAAAGCATGGTGTTAAGTATAGAAGAGGAAAGCAATATCCTGTGCATGGCTGACACCTCTATAACAAAAAAGCAGATTGACAAGCGAAAAGCATAACAAATTTATTTTAACAAAGTTGTGTGGGTTTCTTGTTTTGTTTGCTTGCTTGTTTGTTTTAGTAGAGACAGGGCTTAACTATATTGGCCAGGCTGGTCTTGAACTCCTGTCTTTAAGTGATCAGCCTGCCTCAGACTCCCAAAGTGCTAGAATTACAGGCATGAGCCACTGCACCCAGCCTATTTAAAAAAGTTTTATGTGACATGGAAGACTTCAGAAACGGAGACCCAAAGACCCAGGAAAAACTGTACTTCTATGCTAAGTTTGACGAAAGAAGTGAATAGTTGTGGGGAAATGTGATTGGACAAAAGGGGATGATCTAATGGTAATAAATTGAAGGAAACCCAGCAAGGCCTGTCTGTTCAGATTTTCCTTGGTGTCTCTGTGTAACATTCCTTCCTCTGGTTTTCTGATGGACTTTCAGGAAAAGTAGGTCAGAATGTGACCTTTCTAAGTTTTATGGCTTGCTCTGGGAGAGGGGAGTTCTGGTTTCTATGACCTGCCTTGTGGGAAAAAGGAGAATGAGAGACAAGAGGGCCAGAGGCAATCAGAGAGACCTTGCTTCTGAGGCCCTCCCAGTCTCCAACAGATTCAAACATAAAATCTCTTTTAAAAATCTCCTCAAAGTAAGTGGTAGATTGTGCATGTCACAATAATACCAAAAATGAGTAACCCAGAATGCTAGAGACCAATGTGTCCCAAAAGCCAGTTGAGTAGTCTAGATTCCTGAAAAAGTTCTAAACTGTGACAAAACGAGAAAAAAAAAAAGCATTATAGAGAGGTTTGTTGTTGTTTTTGTTGTTTTTCAGAAATAAAGCCCTTCCTTCTGAATTTATAGAAGTGTCTTCATTCTACTGTTGTGGTAGTTTTCAGGAAAACTTTTTATTTTAGAATAGATTTATATTTTATTTAGAATAGATTATATTTATGTACAAAAATAGTACAGAGAGTTTATGTTTAACTTTCATCCAATTTTCTCTGTTATGATCTTGCATTAGTGTGGTATGTTTGTCATAACTAATAAACCTATGTTGATACATTATTATTAACTGAAGTCCATACAGTTCCTTTGTTTTTACCTAATGTTCTTTTTCTGTTGCAGAATTTCACCCAGGATACCACATTACATATAATTATTATGTCCCTTAGATTGTGACAGTTTCTCAGATTTTCCTTATTTTTGGTGACTCACAATTTTGAGGAGTATTTGTCAAGTATTTTGTAGAATGACTCAATTTGAGTTTGTCTGATGTTTTTCTCATGGTTAATCGGGGTTATGGGTTTGGGAGAAAAAGATCATACAGGTAAAGTGCCATTCTCATCGTATTTTATTAAAGGGATGTGTGATCAACGCAACTTATCACTATCGATATTAAGCTTCATCATGTAACTGAGTGATGCTTGTGGGGTTTCTTTATTGTAGGTTGATTTCCCCCACACTGTACCCCCTTTCATTTATGTAGTCTTTAGAAAAAAGTCACTATATGCAGCTCATATTTAAGTAGTGGGGATTTATGCTTCTCCTCCTTGATATCTATATGCATTATATAACAGCATCTATATACATTACATAGAATTCTTCTATATGGGAGATTTTTCTATTCTACCTCATTTATTCATTCAATCAATCATTAGGTTGGTGCAAAACATAATCATGGTTTCTGCCGTTACTTTCAAACCTAATATTTTATACTTTGGCTATAATCCAATACTTTATTTTTTGGTTGCTAGTTCCCTAGTTAGTAGCTCCTTTTAAATGGAATGATAGTGATAGTTAATAATTATTTTGTGAGATTTTCTTTAAAAATGTGTTTGTTTGTTTAATATCCTTACAGGGCCAAGAAATCTGGCAACCCTGTGTTGTTACTTCAGTTGGAAGAGAGGGACCCAGTGGGCATTCAATTCTCACTCAATGAAATTAAAAACATTAGAAACTGCAGGTGTAGACAGAAAATGTTTATAGGATGAGGATGAGATGGTTTCTGGCCAAGAAGTTAGGGAGATGACATGGTAGAGAAAGTGGAATTTAAGCATGGTCTTGAATATTTTTTAAAGATAACACTTAATACATTTACAAAAGCTGATTTTTTGAATGATAACTATTCACTGCATACAAAACAGTTAATCACCCTCATCACCTTGCCAATGCCTAACATTTGAAATTGAATTTCAAAACTTCCTGTAATCAACATGTCTCATAACAGTAGATTGTAAATGACATGTATCACTTTCCACTTGTGGTGAGGACTATAATTCTATTTTAGAAGAATTCAAATTGGATTAGAATGCTCTCTACTTTGGAAAACTATAGTGGTTGCCAATTGCTTGATTATGTACTCTAATACTTATCCAGCATCAAGATCTGACTATATGTTAAACAAGCCAAGCATTACATTAGGTAGTTCTTAATCAGTTACAGTTCCATCCTTATCAGTGGCAATTTTACCTGTCTAAAATTATAAAAGTCTTGGAGTTAATTTGACATAGCGAACACATGTGTTTAATTTCTGCTTATTCCTGAAACATCACTAAAATGACAGTATACATGGTAAAATATATAAATCCATGCAGAAAAAGAAATGGGCAAGGAATCAGAAGACTGGAGAGGCCAACACATTTTCAGAATCAGGAAAGGGGATGGAGGAATACATCTGACTGATGGGAGCAACAGAAATAGTAATGAAATGTGAAAGCCTGTGGTAAGAAATGCCAGTTAGCAATGTCAGCCCCCTCCACCCTGTCACCTTTTCACAGAATCTTGGAAAGTCATGGAAACTGGAGGCACTGGGACTTGCTGAAGGTGGGGTAAAACCTGGAGCTCAAAAAGGGAACATGGTTGATAGATCAGTTGGCACCAGCTCTCCATGTCCACCATATATATCCAACCAACTACCCTTTTTCTTAATCTAGCCAAATGTTACATGATTATTCTTTGGAGAAATATCAATGGAGAAACTAAGGCCACCTGTATACATAGCCATGGGCATACCCAGGGGCGGGGCTTGATGTCAGGCTGAAAATAGGAGGATTAAGGAAAAGTCTGTACTCAGCTCAGATCTCAGGATGCCTATAGCCAGACTGAAACCCTTCATGAAAGAAACTGGAGGATTCTTCTATGGAGTAGGCAAATAGCTCCAGGTACTTGGCAATGGGAACCCTCCAATAAAAAGCCAACTCACCATTCAATGTGCAGTGAAACCCATCAGTGGATGAGCCCCACCCACTCACAGAGATCATACGATCAAATTTTTTTTTTCTAATCCAATTTTAAATGTAAAAGCGTAATAAGGATAACCAAATACTGGATGAAGTCTCAAACTCGAAAGACAAAAACCAAAAGGTAAATCCAAAGGAAACAAATAATTGGGAATAAATGCAGGGCTTCAAAGAAATTGTGTTACTCTGTCCCATTTATCAAGTGACCCGAAAGGCTGCTATTTTTGAATGGGGCCCAGAAGAGGAGAAGGCTCTGCAACAGGTCCAGGCTGCTGTGCAAGCTACTCTGCCACTTGGGCCATCTGACCCAGCAGATCAAATGGTGCTTGAGGTGTCAGTGGCAGCCTACATATATATATAGAGAGATATATAGATATATATATTTGTGTGTATATATATATATGTGTGTGAGTGTGCGTGTGTGTATATATATATATATATACGTGTGTGTATATATATATATATATATATCTCCATATGTGTATATATATCTCTCCGTGTGCCTGTGTGTGTGTATATATGCA
Source organism: Nomascus leucogenys (assembly GCF_006542625.1). Classification (NCBI taxonomy): domain Eukaryota; kingdom Metazoa; phylum Chordata; class Mammalia; order Primates; family Hylobatidae; genus Nomascus; species Nomascus leucogenys. The sequence goes on from NC_044393.1 coordinate 50,345,477, forward strand.
TATATATATATCCTATTAGTTCTGTCCCTCTAGTGAATAATGACTAATACAGAAACTTTAAAATCACAAGAATTGGCCAGGCATGGTGGCTCATGCCTGTAATCATGAGGCCGAGGCAGGTGGATCACCTGAGGTCGAGAGTTTGAGACCAGCCTGACCAACATGGGGAAACCCTGTCTCTATTAAAAATACAAAATTAGTCGGGCATGGTGGCGCATGCCTGTAATCCCAGCTACTTGGGTGGCTAAGGCAGGAGAATTGCTTGAACCTGGGAGGCAGAGGTTGCGGTGAGCTGAGATCGCGCCATGGCACTCCAGCCTGGGCAACAAGAGCAAAACTCCATCTCAAAAATAAATAAATAAATAAATAAATATAAAAGTAAATAGCCAAAACAAAAACAAAATCAGAGTAGATAATGATCGCATCCAGGGATAGGAATTTGGGGGATTAGTAAGGGAATTCTGTTACCTTTTTACACCTTGTAGGACAATTTGTCTAAAATATGTGAATATACTACTTTCAAAGAAAAAAGAAATTTTAAAATCATTTGTTGGGTTATGCTAGTGCTATAATTTACCTGAAATATCTGTTGCTGTATAACAACCCATTTCAAAACCCAATGGCTTAACAGAGTATTGATTTTGGATTTTTTATGATTCTGTGGTTTGGCTGGACTAGCTAGACCGTTGTTCTGTTCAGTGTTGTGTGGGCTGACAGCATTCATGTGATCACATTCAGCAGGGAAGATTGGCTGGAGAGCCAAGTTCTCCCCGGGGGGTTTCTCTCTGTATATGGCATCTTTCTTCCACCTGGGCTCTCCACATAGGCTCTCTCTCCAGCAAGATACTTTAAGGCTTCTTTGGAAATGATGGCTGGGTTCTAAGAGAAACTTTATTTATTTTTGTTTTCATTTTATTTTTTAAGTTCGAGGGCACATGTGCAGACTGTACAGGTTTGTTACATAGGTCAACGTGTCCCATGGTGGTTTGCTGCACCTATTAACCCATCACCTAGGTATTAAGCCCAGCATGCATTAGCTCTATTTCCTAATGCTCTCCCCCAGCCCTATCGCCCTCCCCCAGCAAGCCCGTGTGTGTTATTCCCCTCCCCCGTCCATGTGTTCCTAAGAGAAGCTTTCTAAGGAAGAGGTGCCACAATGGGCAAGCACTTATCAAGCCTCTGCTTATAGCATGCTTGCCAATGTCTTATTGGCCAAAGAGAGTGACTTGGTCAAATCAGAGTCAGGGAGGGAAAGTTCTGAACAACGATATGAATACTGGGAGGCATGGTTCACTGAGGGCCACCAATTTAACAGCATAGCCCCACATCTATGAACTTTTGCCTCAATCTAATATGCTTTACCTACTTGACCAAGGATGAAAGTTAGACTTACTTGATGAGAGTGTTAAATTTTGATTTCAATATTTATTTGAATATTCTTTGGGATTGGCATGACTTAAAGGATATCACATACTCTGATTCCCTCCATAATCAATTAAATAGCATTAAAACAGTCATAATCTCTGAGGAGCTCAGTAAAAGAAACATGAACGCCACTGAAAGTCTTTGCTGAACCACGAAATGACCACAAACAGCAAAATAAAGACATTTATTTTCCCCATTGATGATTTGCTATTGCCTCTTAGTTTTAGAATTCTTTTTTTTAATTTGTTGTATTAGAAACCATTTGTTATAGTGCTTTCATCTTTTAAATTTGCAATCTATATACACTTCCAAATGTTTTGAAGAATAGTAGACAAATAGTGGTAAGTCCTGCGTGCCAGGACTTTGCCGTATCAGAAATTGAATGTTAGAAATATCTGGAAATAGCCCATGTCTACAAAATAAAAATTTTAAGTTACTATGAAAAATATTCTATTCTTAGAAAAACTTCCAGGTCTTGCTTTTGATACCAGATGTTTGAGGCTAGAAACCAACTCATTAGACAAAGCACAAATTGTAATTTTAATATCAACAGTTATCATCCTTGCTTTCTCATACTTATTTTTCTTCCACTTTTCCTTTTTCTTACTCTTATTTTTCTTTCTCTTTATCATTGCTGTTATTTCCATGATCAAGCATAACATTTTAAGATAATTTAATTTTCCATAAAATCTCTTGAATGTCAGTTGTCTTACTGAGTTGTCCTTGTCACCTGAAATTATAACCATCCATCCAACATGACTATTAAAAATGACTGAAAGCACTTTGCAGATATAAGATGTTCTATAAACACTTTTCCCCAGTAGCCTACAACCCATTTAAATGGTATTTGATCTGGCATAAATTGCTATTTCAAGCATCTTTGAGCCATCATAAATTTGGATGCTGTCCTTGCTTTCTGAATTTCATATTCCCCAAATGTTCTTTATTGAAATCCAATGTTCATTCCAAAGGGTATTACATCGAATTCAAGCTAACTGAGAACAGGAGCCAAAGAGGCCCCATTCCCTAGTCATTCTTGTATTAATGATAAGAATGAGATCCAGGAGATCACATTTGATTAGATTATTCTCTCTTTCTCAATTGTGATGCTATTCTACAGGAAAATTAGGAGGCTTCTTTATAGTTTGCATGTTGGAGAATGAAGGTGATGATAATTCCAATACACACCAGGGAAACAAGTTTATTTGAACTAAATCAACATGACAGAGAGTATTTCACTTCGAGGAGATAACACTGATTGTAAAGCCAGCCTATAGATGAATACATGATAAAAACTTGAGCAATTTTATTTACTCAAGCTAAAATATGTGCAATCTTAAGCAACCTAATTTTGCTCCAGGTTCAGAATACTCATTTAAAAAGAAGAGATCAATATTGAATTGTTACAGCTAGACTTGTAATGTCAAGAACTAAGAACCATCACAGACATTGAATTTGTTAATGTATTTAGGGCACAGAACAATGGAAAAATGAACTCAAAGGTGGATGAGATCAAAACAAAGAAGCACAGAAATATACAAATAATCTGGAACAAAGCACTTTATTGCATTTTACATGCTGCTAATGCTTCAGTTGGAGCAGTTTTTAAGGATTATGGATATTTCTGGTAATCACTGAGCCAATTTTCTTGCCCAGCATTTCTCAAAGTAAATTTTGTGGAATCATAGCCCTTCAAGATACTCTGTGAGGAAAAAAAATGGTTTTTATCATGTTCCTATCACAGAACTGCACGCTGTAGTCCCACCCCCTGTCACTGTCAATGCACAGTAGGTATTAGCAGATCTGAGAACTTGCATTAAAGGCTTTTCTTTTACGTGATTCATCCTGTTTCCCCATTTTATTTGGCCATGAAACTTATTTTCTCTCTTCTCTTCCCCGCTTCCTTCATTCCATTTATTATCTTAAGAATTAATATTCCCCAGACTACTTTAGGAACCCTGGTCTGTCTAGATGATTTAAAATATAAAATCAATAAGCAGTTATTAATGTTTCAATCATATTTACAAGATCTACTTAGAGGTAGCAAAGTCCAGATTTTAGCAAATTGGACAAGAATTAGTTACCAAAAGATAAACTGTAGAAACACGTTGAAGACTTGTTTGGCAATATCTCCTAAAGCTGAACATATGTCTACTCTGTGAGCTGGCTATTCCACTCTACCCTGTTGGAATATGCACATATCTGTTCACCAAAGGACATGTACAAGAGTGGGCATAGCAACTCTGTCTTAACAGTTATGAAGTGAAAATAAGCCAAATATCCATTGACAAAAGAATTAAAAACAGTGAAATATCTAAGCAATAGAATACTCTGTAGCAATGAGAACAATGAAAACATTACTATCCACAAAAACATAGAATCATATCAAAAACAAATTGCTGAGCAAAAATGTTCAGGCAAAAAGATTACATACTGGATAATACCGTTTATTGAAGTTTAAGATTTTAAATGATGAAAGTGATCAGTGGTGGCAGGAATCAACGTAGTTGTTACCTTGGATAGGCCATAACGACTAGATCAGGAGGAGACTTCTGAGATTTTAATAAAATTCTATGTTTTCATGTGGGTGTTTGCTTTGTGAAAATGTGTCAAACTGTATGCTTAATAATTGCGTAATTTATTACATGCACAGAAATAATCGTTTGAAATAAGTAAAAAGTTTTAAATTTTATTTTTTTAAAATATTACTGTTGGAATGATTTAATGTTTTACTTTTTTTTCTTTCCTTTTTGCCAGAAAGTTGTTTTCTTAAATGCAAGTGATATTGGGCATGAGTTAAATTAAAACAAATCTACCAAAAGAAAGTCTGAGTTTCTGTATGCCTAGATACATAATGTGCATTTTGAAGCTAGAGATGGCTTGCCATTAGTGTGGGGTGCACATACATGTAACAAATTCAAGTGAAATATGGGAACATGTGATCCATTCAAGTATTATTCATTCATTTATTCCTTAACCATGTACTATGCCCTTGGAATATGTTTTAACAGAACAGAAAAAGTCTTTGATCTCATAAGCTTGTATTTTATGGATGTAAGAAATGAAACACTAAATAAATGAATAAATGAACAAAAAACAAATGTCCAGTGGGAATAAGGGCTATTAAGAAAATAAAGCAAAGGAACAGTGACGTGTGTGTGTGTGGTGTTGGCATGCACATATATGGCAGGGGTCACCTACTGTGGTCATGGTGCATGGTCAGGGAAGACCTCTCTGATAACAAGACATCTGAGCAGAATCCTGAAGAAAGTGAAGGAGTGACCAAGCAGATGTCGGGGGCAAAATGGATTTAGGGCAAACAGCACGTGAAAGGGCCTGAGGGAAGAGCATGTGCACAACAGTCAAGGAATAGCAAGGAAGTCAGGGTGTCTGGTGCAGGAAATAAAAGAGAGACTCAGAACCCAGCAAGGACTTGGGCTCTGGAACACTGTGGAGAGTTCTGAGCATGGACATGACTGATCTGACTTACATGTTATTTTTTCAGCAGCTTTATTAAGACACAATTTACAAACACAGATTGTATGCATTTATGATGTACAACATTTTAAAGCCTCACTCTTGCTTCTGTGTGGAGACTGGACTAGGGAGTGGGGACGATAGTGGAAGCAGAGAGACTGGCGAGGACGCAGTCATGTGGTAACTTGTTCACAAGCTGGTTGTGGAACCACTGAGAAGTGGTCATAGGTTATGTTTTAAAAATACAATGACAGAATTACTAATAAACCGGATGAGAGGTGTAAGCAAAAGAAAATACATCAAAGATGACTCCAGGATTTGGGACTTGATTAACTCATGGAATAAAGTTACTATTTAGGGAGGGGAGCACTGTAGGATGGGCAGGTTAGGAAGCGAAATGCAAAATCAAATGTTCCAGGTGGAGCATGCAATGCTTGAGATGACTGTGAGACGTCTATATTCAGGTGTGGATCTGCAGCTGGATACATGAATCTGGAGTCCAGTGCAGAGCTTGGAGCTAGGGACATAAATTTGAAAGCTGTTGGATTCTAGATGGTATTTAAATCCATAAGACTGAATGACCTCATATAGGAAATGAGTATAGATAGAGGAGTGAAGTAGTCTAAAGACCAATCCTCAGACTTAAACATTTAGAACTTAAACATTTAGAGTTTGGAGAGAAGAGAAGAAGCCAGAAAAAGAAACCAAAAAGGATTAACAAGTGAAGTAAGAAGACAAGGAGTATGTGCGTTTGTAGAAATTAACTGAAGGATGTGTTTTAAGAAACTTACCAGCTGTTTCAAATGCTGTTCACAGTTCAGCTAAGACGAAGACTGAGAAAGGACCCCTGGGTTTGCAACGTGGATGTCTTGGTAAATAGGACAAGAGAAATGTAATGATGTGGACAAATGCCCGATTGGAGTGAGTTTTGAAAATGATCTAAAGAAAAGAATTAGAGAAAGCTGAGTGTGGACTGCCCATAAGGAGTTTTACTGTAGAGGAAGCAGAGAATTGGGTGTTTGTTGGGAGATGGGGGGGGTGAAAATAGGTTTTTGTTGTGTTTTGTTTTAATGATTGGAGATATTCTAGCATATGTATATATGATTGAAATGATCCAGTAAAGAGAGGAAAACTGGTCATGCAGGGGAAAGAGCAGCCACTGCAGGAGTGATGTTATTGAGTAGGGGAGGGAGAGAAGGAAGCTAGAGGTCAAGAACATCTACAAAATGTTTATTCTCGTACATATAGGTGCAAGCTAATTAAAGGACTGGTTTTCTCTGATTTCTTTTCCTCTACATCTATATATCTTACTGGGTAGTTGATACAAAAGCTACCAATTAAGCCAGAAATATTTCTGTCTGTGTGAGAGAAAAAAAGTCACTCATTTGTTACGCATTGTGGTTGTGTGTGTGTCTGTGTGTAGTGTGTAGGCTGTCTTTTGTTATTGAGGCTTTCAAGATATTTGGAAGGTATGGCTGCATTTTTTGTGTGTATCAGACTCAGTTATTACCTGGAATAGAGCAATTCTATTTGAATTCTGATTTTTCAAGAGCCTGGTTCATAGGTCCTCTCTTCTGAAATGGTAAATAGGAGGAGAAATAGAAGAAAAGTACAGCAATTAAAAACTTGAATGTCAAGGTTTCCTATCAACTATGAATTTACTTTTTCAAAAGAGTTAATTATTTAGTATATTAGAATAATGGGGCCAATAATGTGGACAGTTTCTTTGTTTTTGTAAACTGTGTTTTCTCATATTTCATATCAATTTCATTTTAATATTGTAAACTGCATGTTTGGTAGTAAGTCAAAACTTTAAAACCTCATATTGTAAAAAGGAGACATGAGCTCAGAGTTGATTACTTTCCATATCTAAAATAGGAAATCTATGACAGAAGCAGAATAAAATCTCTGCCTGTGATTTAGGCATTAGGCTATAGTTTTTCAATTCTCAGGCTGATTATGTGAATTTTTTTTAGGCCTTGATGCTATAAATAATAGTTTAATATATTATTATCAATGAGAAAAGCTACTATTTTAAAATCAGCTATGGCACTGAAATTATAGAAAAAATGATAAGGATTGGGCCGTGGGTGGTGGCTCACGCCTATAATCCCAGCACTTTGGGAGGCCGAGGCGGGCGGATTACGAGGTCAGGAAATAGAGACCATCCTGGCTAACATGGTGAAACGCCGTCTCTACTAAAAATACAAAAAATTAGCTGGGCGTGGTGGCGGGCGCCTATAGTCCCAGCTACTCCGGAGGCTGAGGCAGGAGAATGGCGTGAACCCCGGGATGCGGAGCTTGCAGTGAGCCGAGATCACGCCACTGCACTCCAGCCTGGGCGACAGAGCAAGACTCTGCCTCAAAAAAAAAAAGATAAGGATTGAAAAGAGTATGTTATCTGATGGAACCTCTCAATAAAGTGTTAGGACACTGAAAGTATTCATGGTATTAGATATTGGATAGATTTTACTACACATAGCTTGCTAATGTAAGCATCTCCTTTCTCCTGACCTCTGGGTATGTACCTGGAGGACAAATCCATGTGAACCTTGGTTTTCCTCTTTTTTTTTTTTTTTTTTTTTTTTTTTTAAACTGTGTCTGTTGATAGCCCTGTCTTTTATCATCCTGGATAGATCACTTTGTTAGCACTCTGTCACCAGTGAAATTCAGTCCTGTATTAGGGTCATATCAGTCTTGCTGGTAAGGTTTTTTAAGCATTTTTCTTCTTCCTATTCCAACCGCCATTCTCACCTCCAAGCCTTTCTCACACTTTAAAAAATAGAATTCTCAGATTTTCAAGGCCCTCAGCATCCTTCCACCATTCAGGATCTGTTCCAGCCTTCTCTTACTCCACTGTCTATTTCACATTGAATGTCCAGGAAAATTGGTCTTTCCCTCTTCCCATTTCCTGAGCGTGCTCTCAGCTTTCCCAACTCCATGCCTTTGCTCACACGGTTCTGTGAGGCATAAGATAAAGGAACGACTTCCAAGAGATGTCATCAACGGGGCCATCGCACACCTCTGACTTTCTCAATTCCCCTGCTCCTTGAAAGGACCAACCCAAATGTCAGCTCATTTTCAGCCTCACGATTGCTTCCTGGAATAGTTATCTTTACACAATGTTCTCTGCAGCACCCAGCCCAAGCATTATCCTCATTTTGCAGATGACTAAACCGAGGCAGGGAGGTTTAATGATCTGTCTGCACCCCAGAACTAATGTGTGGCAGCCCGGGACGCCAAAATTATTGCCATTTTCAGGTACTCAGCTGCTTCCTAAATGCTATTTGACTGCATAAAGAAATAAATTTGTCATTTTCCATTTTTCTTAATTGAAAATTGGAAAGTACTAAATGATGCTTCTTTGTCAGTAAGAGTCTTGCAGGACTAGAATAAAGTAGATTAGTCGTGCCATTAGCTGAAAAATGGAGAAAATTTGGGAAATTTCTGAAGTAAGGCCAATAGTAAGGCTGTGTTGTCTATGACAAGAAAACGAAATGAAAAGCAAATGTTTTATTTAATCTTACATGTTTTAATGATGTGATTTTTAAAAAAGTATTTGAAAATAACCTAGATGAACAGTTATTAAGTGCTCAGTATAGGCCAGACATTTTTGAACATCTTACATATATTAATTCTTATCTTTTTTTTTTTAATGTTTTAGAGATGGGGTCTCACTCTGTCACTGAGACTGTGAGTGCAGTAGTGTAATCATGGCTCACTGTAACATTGAACTCTTGGGCTCAAACGATCCTCCTACCTCAGCCTCCCAAGTAGCTAGGACTACAGGAGCATGCCACCATGACCCACTAATTTTTAAAAGTGTTTTTTTTTTGAGACAGGGTCTCGCTATTTTGCCCAGACTGGTCTTGGACTCCTGGCCTCAAGTGATCCTCTTGCCTCAGCTTCCTGAGTAGCTGTGATTACAGGTGCAAGCCACCGTGCCTGGTGCTAATTTTTAAAATTTAACCATTATATCAATTCTACAAGTTAAGTGTTACCATAACCATTTTATTGTTGAAGAAAAGAAGGTCAAGGAGGCCGGGCATGGTGGCTCACGCCTGTAATCCCAGCACTTTGGGAAGCTGAGGCGGCAGGAGGATCACAAGGTCAGGAGATCGAGACCATCCTGGCTAACACGCTGAAACCCCATCTCTACTAAAAACACAAAAAATTAGCTGGGCGTGGTGGCAGGCACCTGTAGTCCCAGCAACTCAGGAGGCTGAGGCCGGAGAATGGTGTGAACCCGGGAGGCGGAGATGGCAGTGAATGGAGATCACGCCACAGCACTCCAGCCTGGGTGACAGAGCGAGACTCCGTCTCAAAAAAAAAAAAAAAAAAAAGAAAGAAAAGAAGGTCAAAGAGATGAGATGAAGTAACTTGCCCTGGACTGAACATTAATGTTATACTTGGAATTCAGAGCTAAATGACCGCCAAACCCACATGCTTTAACTGAATATAATATTTAAGGTTGTATAGACTGAGGGTAACATTTTGAGGTCACTTTCTAATCACAGTTATATAAGAGGCGATCGTTCAGTCTTTTGGTGACAATAAAGACTATGGCTCCTAACTCCTTACATTAAAGACCTTATTATAATCAAAAAGCAATAAATTTACTTGCAAATAACTTCAAAAATTATCCAACTTTCTTTGCTAACATGAAACTGTGTCAGCATTGAAGTTGATAAATAAGTGGATTGAGCAGACTTAAGATTCCTGGCATCACCACAAAAATGTACAAGTATTTAGTGGTTATGAAATTAATCTAAAGCAGAATGTTTTTCTTATATTTTAATATAGTAAATGTGAAGTGTTGACTTTCAGGGTTGATCCAAGATTACAGATTAAATCAGATTAATGCCTATAATACTAAAACGCTGAGCAGAATAACATTAAAGCTGGTATCCATGAGCCTAGCCTCGCTCCCCAGAAGAGCACCCAGTCAGATTATGAGGCAGTTGTGTGGGATTCTTCCACAGTTATCCTTACCTGCTCAGTTAACCTTGGTGTGGCCCAGCATATTTGGTTGTGATCTTTTAGAGTTGATGGGTCTCCCATACCTATAAAATTTGAAAATTTACAGTTTCCCTTTTATCATAGAAATTAATCATGTTCTGTGTAATATGTGTTACCAACTTAAAAAAAATAGCTATTCAAATATGACTTTGATCTAATCCAATTTAATTTAGGCCTCAAATTAAATAGAATTTAGGAGTCTTACAGACTTCCTAGACTTGTTTGCAGTCTCAAACACTATATTTGTGATAAGATACTATGGATTGATTTTGATAACGTTAGTGTGTAATATTTTGACTATAATCTTGTTCATTGGATAGTCTCTTTCCAGTAACTCTGCACCTGTGGAGATTGGACTTGACACAGGCATTGGGTATTTTTATTTGTAAGATGTGATATGGAAAAGCATATGGGCATTTTGTCCTTGAAGGGGCACCAACTACTTCTACCAACAGAATTTATCATAGCTCTTAGAATTGCCTCTGAGAAAAGTCATCTGCCGGGGGATTTAAAACATGGCTGTGGATGACTGGGGTCATATGGCACTGAGTTAATTTCTGTTTAGGACCTCAGCTCTGGCTCATTTCCTGAATCTCTTGAGGGGCTCTTGTCTGTTGTTTTTCATGCTCCTGGTTTCCAAAAACTCGTAATCCTAGAATCAATGTGGCTTTGCATCATAAAGCTAACGGCCAAGTGCTTGAGGAGACTCCACTAGTCATCACCGTGCTCAGGCCCAGGAAGGTGCCTGCTGCCCCAGGTGGCCTTTGAGCGTTGAATGCAGCCCCCATGGTCTCTGCGAAGCAGTCCTTTTAGTAGACCAAATAAAATTTCCCCTAAGCTAGTAATTGTCTTGCATGTTTAGCAATCATCTTTGAATTTTTCCTCTTTCAAATTATAAAACCTTTTCATTTGTACCCTGTCATCTTGCAAGGATGGCTCAGCAGGACATTAAGACTTTAATAGAGACTTTAAAAACATTCCTACCAATTTATAATAATTGCACATATTTGCAAATTCTTTTTTTCTTTACCAGACTCTTATTACCATTACTACCATGTTGTCAGCAGGTGAACTTTCTGGCGAGAAATTCCAATCAAATGACCACTCATTAAAAAAAAAAAAAAACTCACAAAGAGAAAAATAAAGAGATGGAGGGGAAAATGAATGTATTTTCATACATAATTATGAGGCCTTCAAGCTTCACTTTAGAACTGCTAAAATGGGAAGCTGCAAAGCAAAAATTCAGTAGCAGAAGCCTAGAAGAGATATAAGTCCCAAGAATCCCTTCTAGGGGGATGCAGTTAGGAACAGTAAATTCATGGAGGCTCTCTTTGAACAACAAAACAAATCTTTCTCTGCCTAGCACACATCCAATTATTGCCCAGGACATTATCTTGTAGTGGCTCAAAAACGTATTTACAATGATCAGATTTCAGTGACAGTGAAAGTATCTTGAAGGAGTATATTTTACTCCACTCAACTAGATATAGTATGATTTTTTACCTGTTTCACTGAGAAAAAGAATGAATCACGTTGATTAAGTTTGGGTCACTTAAAATCACCATCAACTGTTTATAAATAGCAGATGCCTTTTTGCATTCTTTCTATATGTCTCCATTGCAATATGTTCCAATCAGATGTTTATTATTCTTTCCTACTGTTTGGCTTCCTTAAACTGTGAAAATGGCACATGAGCAGCAAAGAAAATTCTGCTGGCTTTTGTGTGGTTATTGTTGCTAAGGAAACCATTCCCTTTCCACTACAGTGTATAGGACATCTGTGCCACATTGAGTCTGCTGCAGAAAGACACATAACATCAGGAATAGGGAGTGAATAAAGAAGGAACACGAATAAAACAAGAAAAGTTAATACAAATAACACTCCTTTTAAACACTCCTTTTAATGCTCTAATAGTGATTGATTTTTTGAAGTAGGAAAAATGTAGAATGTGTACATGTAATTCTCAGTAACATGGAACATCTTTATGTACATCACTGCCACATCGCATCTGGGTCTCTTGCTTCCCTTCTGTGAACTCCATGGAAGCATGTACCCTAATAGAGCATTTGTGAATCTTTCACAAACTTCATCATGGTCATTACTACTTCCCAGTGAGGGGGGCATGTGTGTCCTGAGGCATGTGAGCATGCTGTGGTATTTGAGACAGCATGCCTCTCCTCCTTGTGGTTTTCTATCAGCTGCCCCAAATCCTATGCCCTCCATAGCTTTCTCCCTCCTAACTCACTAATACCTTCTTGTCCTTACTTTTCTAAGGCTACTTCATTCTTACTTTAGCCTATCCCCTGCAACCTTTCCTGCTGTCCCCCAGATACATGTTTCTTAGTTAATAATTCACACAGTGATCTCTTTGCTTCCTGCCCTGGTTGAATCTGCCCAACCCCTGAGGGTTCATTCATTCATTCCAAAAAGAGGCAACTCTTTCTCTCAAACCCCACAACCCTGATGTCAGATCAGGAGAAAGAACAGATAGTCTGCATCCTCCCCACTTCTTCTAGGCATTAGTCTTCCACCTTGGTCTAAAATCTTCTTTCCTCAATTCTATTTTTGCAATTACTTTTAATTGCAAAAACTACAATTACTTTTGCACCAACTTAATATAATACTTATTTTCACTGTCATCTACCTCTCACTGTCAACTGCCTCCTGATCACTGAAAACTTTGGAGGCTAAACTATAGTCTTTCATGCTAATCTGTATTTCAACCTGCATATAAGTGACCTGACAACCTAGTCTCACAGTTACTAAGCTATTTAACTCCATTGGCCATTCTATTTCAACTACCTACTCACCTGCCCAGAATCTTGTACTTGCTAGAACAAACACTAATTCATCTCTCTTGTGAGCTCACACCTACCTAACACCCCTTCTTTCCCATTTCTCAGAGACCTCCAGCTCTTGATCTCAGTATCTTCCTAGTTTGTGTGCTTCTTGTCTCCTTTCCTTCTATTAATCCTGACGTGTGTGTTCATTTACTCCAAAGATTTTATGCGTATCACTGCTTTCTAAGTTTTTGCTAAACCTCTGTGATGAATCCCTGTTCCAACCTTGCTCCTCTATTTTTCTGCAACACCTACCCAAGATCACCAACTACAAATTACCACCTCTACCTTTCCCTAGGACACCTGAGTTTAAAATGCCTGAGAAAGTTCCAGGTTGATGCAACCTAACATCTTTATGAATCCTGAGCTATGCCTCAGCGGCATCTACTAGAAAGGCTATATGTTGTCCATGATCAGCCTTCTCTCATTATCCTAGATGACAATTCCTGATGCTCTCAGCAGATAATCCAGCTTTATAAGAGCAGGATGATTGTGTAATGGTTAAGAGCATGCTATCAGAAAGCAGATAAAAGGCTATCAAAGGGAAGAACAGAAAGTCAAACCCAGCTCTGTCTACTGCTGAAGCCCACAAATAATTTCTAGTTGTATGTTACTGTTGATGTGCTCATAAAAATAAAGGTTCAATTTCTGTAACACCTGTCTTTTGAAACTACAAAATAATTTTTCACATGTTTTTAGACACAATTAAAATTTTTTTTAAAGTATTTAGATTAACGTTTACATCATAAATTATCTTAGAAGATGATAATTTAAGTGTTCCAATGATTACATTTTGCCACATCTGATCTGACATTTTTCCATGCTGTTTTATTCATTCTCCCTTGGAAACTCTATCCACTTTCATGGCTTCAATTATCACCTCCAGAATACTCCTCAAAACCAATCTGTAACTCTCACCTCTCTTTTGAACTTCAGTCCCAACTGTCCAAATGTCAGTTGGACATCTGTGCATGAATATTCTGCTGTCACTTCAAACTCACCATGTTGAAAATGAATGTATAGTCCTAACCCCATCTAAATCTGTTTGCTGATTTTAATATCTCTATCTCAAGTTCAATTATTAATGTTGATCTTCATTTTCCTTTCTTCCTCTCAATAATTTTTTTTCTCAACTTCAACCTTCTCACCCTCATTATTCCCTTGTTTATCCCTGCTTTGTGTGGGCATGGCACATGTAATTTTTTTTTCTTTTGTCATCTTTCAAGCTGCATGCCTTTGGTGAATATTTCCTTTTGTCTGTAAGTCCCCATGCAGATACCTTTATTTATTCTTTCTCTACCTTAGTCCCTATTTTTTCTTATTCTTTTCTCATTTTCTTCTTTGTAGGATTGTTTTCCAATATTGAAGTTGCTCAGGTGTGACAATGGGTGGCAAATATATGTGTACACACACACACACATACGTGTTTGTGTGTATATAAAACTTGGATGAATTATCCATATCAGTTTTATCAAAAATTGAACACTTCTCAAGCCAGGGATGTGACCATGAGTATAAAGTCACATATATTTTGTAAATGAAGAAATGGAGGCACAGAAAAAATGAATCACAACAAAAGCTCAGTGTAGAGGAGAATACAGGACTTTAAGCCAGCACTCTGATTCTCGGGTAGTTTTTCTACTCTGTGTGTCCCTTTCAGCGGGACAATTTTAAGCTTAATACTCATGAGCATCGGCATGGGAAATATTTAATATAAGACCAAATAGTACATGCCCTTTGATAATTCTTTATACTCATTAATATCAAATTTACAAAATCACTAACTGCTTTAAATGAGCTCCACAGGAAATACTATTACTTATAACAAACTAATCTTTACTGAGTTATGTACCTATTATTGACCCCTTTCATTTTTCTTATTTCTCCCCAAAGTGTGAGGAATTTGTTAATAGAGTAGTTTCAAAATAGATAGCAAACTCTTTAATACACAAGTCAACCAAGGGGTAGTGAGAAGAAAGGCCAAAATACACTTAAAAATCTTTACAACTGGAAAAAAAAAAAAAGAAACAAAAAACCTGAAAGGAATTTCTTTCTCTTGAGCCCCACTATTGTTTTTGTTTTGTTTTGTTTTATTTTTGGCTTTTTTTTTTTTTCTGGAAATTCAGATTGCAAGCTCCTAAAAGTAGAGTTGTAATGATTGCAATCATGCATATATTCTGGGTAATAACTTAGGGACACATAGAAGCCTTTCCCCTGTTACCAGAGAACACTGTACATTTTGTTAAGGTGCAAAAATGAAATTGGGTTCCTGAAATTTAAAATTAGTATCATGTATATCTAAGTGACTGTAAAATAGCACCCTGCACATGACCTTGATTATTTAATAAATGGCACTTTAAAGTCATCCTGGTGTGTTGACTACAAGGCTTTGCAAGAAAAAAAAAAAAAAAAAAAAACGGTGTCTCAAAGGATCCATTGTTAGAATAGCTGCAAAAGCACTGTATGATCACCCTCACGTGGGCCAACTGAATAGTTATTGAGACCAAGTCACAGCTGGGACTATTACAATTACTGTCACACTTGTGAGAATGTCATTTTATCATATGACCTCTTAGGTGATTATAAGGACCCAAAAAGGCAGTGAAGAAACTGAAGGTTGGAGGGTTGTAAATTATCACAGAACCTACATTTTGGCCTCCTGGGCTAGGGCTTTAGGTTAGTTTCAATGTTACTAACACCTTGCAGAGTCAAAAGTAACCATTTTCACTGCCTCATGTTTGCTAAAAGCACCTTACTTTAGAAAAAACTTCAGAAGTGAACCTTAAGTTTCATTCTTCTTTTTTGGAAATTTAGAAATTGTTACTTTTTTAGGAAAGATATTGTCATCATGAATAATACTAAAGGAATACTTAAAATCGAAGTAAAAACTCTTATTTTCCTTTCTTGCTACTATGAATTTGAACCACAGTGAATCAGCTGATATCTCACACACTGTTTTAGCACACTTTGCTAGCAGAAGACCCATATTTCTTTTTAAATTAATGTTTATCTCGCTCTTCGTTCTCTCTGATTCACCTTAAATGGGAATACATAAATATATTAAAAGTGAAAAACTTCATTTATTTCATACCAACTTCATAACATCAGATAATTGCCGACTCTGATTATTTTATTTGTATTCAATTGATATATATTAAGGATTTATCACACACCATGATCTTAGAGGAAAAAATCAAATAAGAATAGAACACTCAAAACATTAACATTTAAGTAGGAGAATTTAGTCACATACACAATCAACTATTTTTTTAAAAAAAAAAGAGTTTCAATAAAGTACTAAAGAGGATCAGTAGAGAGAGACCACCTAGATAGACTAGCCAGGATGACTTTATAGAGATGACATTTTTGCTGTAAGTTTGAAATCCTTTTCTTACATGTATATGTTCAATGATATTTTAAATAATCAATAAGCAAAAACTGTACCTCTGATTACACTGAAATCAGCTCTGAAATGGATTATTAATTTTTAAGCGGAGAAAAAGAAAAACCTTTATTACTGCTTGTTCCTTGGAGGGCTGTAACAAGAAAACTTTTCTTCCATATCTACGTGGCTGTCACTGACCTTCTAGAAAGTATTTCTGGGTAGTGACATTCCTCTAGTTTTCGCTCTAGTTTTTGTAAGTCAGCATCCTGTTTCATAGTGGTGGGTCAGGAGCTTGCTAGAAGAGTGGAGAAGCCCTGGGAGCCTCCGTATGTGTTTCATAGCACCATCACTTGGCTAGAGGGCCAGATACCCAAAGACCAGGGAATACTTCTAAGTAAGATGGGGAAGGGAATAGCCAAAAAATTCCTTCTCTCTAAAGTTGCTCTGGAAGAAAGGCAGCCTTTTGTTAGCATTTCAGCTCACCAGGTCATGAGAAGGAAATGGTACCAGGTCTTGGAAGGAGAATACAACAATGCTAACTAGCTCCTTTGGGGGGCTTCCAGTTTTGTTTTCTGGCAAGAAATATACAGTACATATGGAAATATAACTAATTGTAAAAGGAAAGATTAATGCAGAAATTGGCAATCAGTACAGAGGGTAAAACTCACTTCACTGAGTTAGGAAACCAAAATCTTATTTTGTGTGTACTTGGGCAAATTAAACTCTTCTAGCCTCAGTTTTCTCACCTGTGAAATTCTTTTTTTCTTCTTTTTTTTTTTTTTTTGAGACACAGTCTCGCTCTGTCACCCAGGCTGGAGTATAGTGGCACGATCTCGGCTCACTGCAAGCTCCAGCTCCTTGATTAACACCATTCTTCTGCCTCAGCCTCCCGAGTAGCTGGGACTACAGGCACCTGCCACCACACCCAGCTAATTTTTTTTTTTATTTTTAGTAGAGAAGGCTTTCACCGTGTTCGCCAGGATGGTCTCTATCTCCTGACCTCATGATCTGCCCGCCTCAGCCTCCCAAAGCGCTGGGATTACAGGCATGAGCCACCGCGCCCGGCGGCAAACCCACAATTCTGTAAGTGGAGGATTCCAAAAGAGGAAGCGTGGCTTTCACACAGGAAAAAGAAGGGAGTGTGTTTCTGTAAGGGGAAAGCTTAAGAAAGGCATAGAAATGGGAATATGTGAAGATATTTAGACAGTAGCGAGCAAAACGGTCACTTGTTCTTAGCATTGGTTCTAGATGACTTCATCCCCAGGGCTGTTCTCACCTATAGATAGAGAGGGTATTGCTTCATATACTCTCCTCATTCCCGCAAGTGCTCCCATTTTAGTCCTCATCTTCCTACAAGGTTCTTTTAAGCTTCCAATGCAAACATTTTAGAGTTGTTACAACTTCAGGATATGAAGATATGCAGCACCCACAAGTAAACGGATGAATCCAGTCCTGAAGCCCGTGAAATCAGCCCATGTTGGTGCCATTAGGAGACTTTGCACACTTCCCAGACCAGTATGTTTGGTGACTGTTGGGTCAAGTTTGTCAGCAAAGTGCACATGGCCCTGGGCAAAGGTATCAGAAGACTGACATTTATGTCCCACCCAGTTTTGCCCCTAACCATAAATTGACCCCATAGGTCATTCAATCTCACTGAGGTTCGCTTTCTCCACATTTCATGTGACAAGATTATTATCTTCTGTGCCTCTTACGCTGGCTTCCTGTGAGGCATAATATAAGCTATTTTACATATATATATATATATATAAACTTTTTGGAAAAATATAAACTGGTAAGCAAATATAGGGCATTATGATTGAAGAGCTTTCCAGATATGCTAACATATATTGAATTTAAGGCCTTTAATAGTTACTCGATTTTCTTTTTTAAACATGGTAATAGCTTTACTGATTTTTATTTCAATAGTCTTCCCAAAACATTTTGCATTATTATGTGCTTTTAGTATTTGAGACTTCAGTCCTCTTAATAGTGGTTAGTGGTAAGAGTGGAGGTTGTATTTCTCCACATCCTCTCCAGCACCTGTTGTTTCCTGACTTTTTAATGATGGCCATTCTAACTGGTGTGAGATGGTATCTCACTGTGGTTTTGATTTGCATTTCTCTGATGGCCAGTGATGATGAGCATTTTTTCATGTGTTTTTTGGCTGCATAAATGTCTTCTTTTGAGAAGTGTCTGTTCATGTCCTTTGCCCACTTTTTGATGGGGTTGTTTGTTTTTTTCTTGTAAATTTGTTTGAGTTCGGCCGGGCGCGGTGGCTCACGCTTGTAATCCCAGCACTTTGGGAGGCCGAGGCGGGTGGATCACGAGGTCAGGAGATTGAGACCACGGTGAAACCCCGTCTCTACTAAAAATACAAAAAAATTAGCCGGGCGTGGTGGCGGGCGCCTGTAGTCCCAGCTACTCGGAGAGGCTGAGGCAGGAGAATGGCGTGAACCCGGGAGGCGGAGCTTGCAGTGAGCCGAGATCGCGCCACTGCACTCTAGCCTGGGTGCCTGGGTGACAGAGCGAGACTCCGTCTCAAAAAAAAAAAAAAAAAAAAATTTGTTTGAGTTCATTGTAGATTCTGGATATTAGCCCTTTGTCAGATGAGTATGTTGCAAAAATTTTCTCTCATTCTGTAGGTTGCCTGTTCACTCTGATGGTAGTTTCTTTTGCTGTGCAGAAGCTCTTTAGTTTAATTAGATCCCATTTGTGAAATAGGAACACTTTTACACTGTTGGTGGGACTGTAAACTAGTTCAACCATTGTGGAAGTCAGTGTGGCGATTCCTCAGGGATCTAGAACTAGAAATACCATTTGACCCAGCCATCCCATTACTGCGTATATACCCAAAGGACTATAAATCATGCTGCTATAAAGACACATGCACACGTATGTTTATTGCGGCACTATTCACAATAGCAAAGACTTGGAACCAACCCAAATGTCCAACAACGATAGATTGGATTAAGAAAATGTGGCACAGATACACCATGGAATACTATGCAGCCATAAAAAATGATGAGTTCATGTCCTTTGTAGGGACATGGATGAAACTGGAAAACATCATTCTCAGTAAACTATCACAAGGACAAAAAACCAAACACCGCATGTTCTCACTCATAGGTGGGAATTGAACAATGAGAACTCATGGACACAGGAAGGGGAACATCACACTCCGGGGACTGTTGTGGGGTGGGGGGAGGGGGGAGGGACAGCATTAGGAGATATACCTAATGCTAAACGACGAGTTAATGGGTGCAGCAAAACAACATGGCACATGGATACATATGTAACAAACCTGCACATTGTGCACATGTACCCTAAAACCTAAAGTATAATAATAAAAAAAAAAAGAAAAAAAGAGTGGAGGTTGTAAAATATATAAATGCAATAGAAACACGCAGTTAGAAATGAGTGTTTAGATAAACACATTTTGGGGCTGAGTACTTTAAAATGCTATATCTAAGTGTAATCATTGACTAAAATCCATCCATGAAAAATG
Source organism: Nomascus leucogenys (assembly GCF_006542625.1). Classification (NCBI taxonomy): domain Eukaryota; kingdom Metazoa; phylum Chordata; class Mammalia; order Primates; family Hylobatidae; genus Nomascus; species Nomascus leucogenys. Next base: position 50,365,128 of record NC_044393.1, read on the forward strand.
TTTATTGACTTTCTCAAATGTGGTAATGGTAAGCTTTTTCCTTTAGCACCCTATAAATAATGATGTGTTGTGGTTTTATCAGCAGGTAGCAACATAAATAGGTAACATAAACTCAGTTCCCAAGTGCAGACAATAAGTCTTCAGAAATAACTTCATTATCATTGTCTGTGCTTAATTGGTGCTAGTTTAATTTTGTAATATCTTAATTTCATAATAATTCATTATATTATCATTTTTCTCATTGCAGCTTTATGTCCACAAACTTTTGCAGCCAGAATAGTTTATTTTATACGTGTCTATATATCTCATATGAAATTTCTGATATTTTATCATTTACTACATATGAAAATGACAATTTTATGATTCAGCCTAATAGAGCTCAGTGCTTTATTTCAGATCCAAATTATATAAACTGGTGATTTTGATCACCGTGTTATGTTGTACCATGTAAACAACTGTAGAAGAATGTTCAGATAGAAAGCACCTATAGAAAGGTTTTGCTTTGACTTTTATGTTTAAAAAGAGGACAAATATTAAATAATAACTGTCAGTTAAACATAGCTAATATCTGGGGATTTTTAATTGCAACTGAAAGTTGGTGCCATCTCTAAAGCAATGTACTTTTAATAAAAATATATGAAAAATAACTATGTAGCAAATTCAAGATATACACTTAATTGAAACTATTCATTGTATCAGTAGTAATAACCCTAAATTTGATATGTACTTGGGCCTGTTTGTACTAAAAGGAATGAAAGATATTCCTTGACCCTCTTATGGTCCCTGGTTGAGTTTTATGTGACATGGAAGCCTTCACGAGGAAGCAAAGTCCCAAGAAATAGTTAAACCTGTCTGTCTATCTATCTATCTATCTATCTATCTATCTATCTATCTATCTATCTGTCTATCTATCTATCATTTATTTATTTATTTATTTATTTATTTCTGACAGTGCCTCACTCTGTCACCCAGACTGGAGTGCAGTGATCATAGTTCACTGTAGCCTCAACCTCCTGGACTCAAGAAACCCTCCCACCTCAGCCTTCTGAGGCTGTGCTGCCTTACCTGGCTAATTTTAATTTTTTTCTTTTAATTTGTAGACATGAGGTCTCACCGTCTTGCCCAGGCTGGTCTCTAACTCCTGGGCTGAAGCCATCCTCACACCCCTCACACCACAGCTTCCCAAAGTGCTGGGATTACCCACATGAGCCACCATGCCCGGCTAAACTATGTATTTTTATGCTGAGTTTGATGGAAAGGGGACAGACGTGGAAAAATGTAATTGGACACAGGGGGTATGATTTAACGATGATAACTTGGCAGAACTTAGCAAAGCCTGTCCAAGTTTCTCTCTGTGACCCTGTGTCTTCAGAGATAAGGATGTTCTTTTCGTCTGGGTGTAGGGAGGGTACCTCTTGAATGAGGGTCCTATGACCTGCTTCCCTTCAGGGGAAGGTTAGAAAATCCTTCCTGGGATTTATGGCCTTCTTCTGGGGAGAGGAGCGAGAAGAAGGTAAGAGTGACCTTCCTGTCTCTGCTGTTGTCGAATGTCATGGTGCCATATTTTGGGGTAATGTGTCCTGAATCCCATCAGCACTGTTGCATAAAACTTTTTGTTCTTTTAAAATTCTGCACGTAAAGAAAATTATTCTTCTGAGGTGTGACAGACAGAATGAGGAGATCCACATGGCCTTGCAGGTTTATGTAAGGTTCACAAATATGAGACTGAAGCTTGATTAGCTCAGAAGTGTGACCAAGATCATGATGGTGCTTGCAGCCCCATGGAGCACTTTCACAGGACTTGGTGACTGTTAACCATCACTTCCCAGACAGCTTTGCTATGTGTAATCATAACAGTGTGCTTTCTCCAATTTTTCCCTACTTTAACAAAAATGGAAGCACCTATGAGACCAACTTTGGATCAGTCAATGAATACCAATCTACCTTTACTTCCTGGAGAGCATCTCAGAATGCATTTTCCTCCAAGGATATGTTATTGTTTCATCATTGTTTTTTAATGAAGGGGAACACATTTTTAGAACTAGAAATGGGGGAAAATACATATAACCAACAGATTTTATGGAGTAGACATAACCTAATACAAATCCCACTGCAGGTCAGACTCAGGTTGGGCCTTCACCCCACATCTCTCCCTCTTATGGGACTCCCCTCCACTACCCCTGGGCCCTACTCCCTTCCATTTTCCTGGATTAGGACAAATACACATCATAGGAAGCAATGTGTCATAGCAGACACAATTAAAACTCCACATTTATTCCAAAATCCAAATCCTATCTCTGCCACTTGGTAACTGTGTGATTTGGGGCAACATGATTTCTCTGAGCTCTGGTTTGCTTGTCTGCACAAACGCTTGTGTCACAGAACTGTTGAGCATATTAACGGATGTATATAGCACCCAGGACAGCGTCTAGAACGTTGTTGGGGCTTCATACTCAGTAGCTCTAATGAGATAATCATCTAACTAACTTGGGATCATTTAGTCTGAGCTGTCAGGCTTGGGGATGAAGTTTGAAGAAAGCAGGTTTTATGTTGTTTGTATAAGTGCAAGTCTTCTTTCACTTTAACAACAGAGGTTTTCAAATCATGTATTTATCTGAAGGACAGTTACATTTAGCTTACTATTTTCTTGTTAAAACTCAGTTGCATTTCCAAGGTGACCTCGAACATTTTACAGTTTGCCATAAACATATTTATTTCATTGATGGGAAAAATTTGGACAGCGTGGAGGGTAATATGGAAAACTTTTAAATGATTAACTGGGTTGTGATCATTAAAATAAAGCTATGAAAATGCTTATGTAGTCAAAGTATATTACAATTGTAAGACTACGAACAGATGGGAATGTACAGCATTTTGCTACCTTGTAAAACCTAGGCCGTTACCCTTTTATGAAAGGCCAAATCTGGGCTCTGGAACGCACTTTGGCGTTTTTTTAATTGAAAGTTGATTTTACAGCCAACTTCTGAATTTTCCTCCTCGGCCTCTTACGGTTTTTAAGACGATCTCATCTTCCTCCCCTCCATGCTAGTCACAACTCTTAAAAGCCACAAACACTCATTCATATCCATAGCAATTGCCCAGAGCTCACTGACCTTGTGTGGGCAATTTGTACTTGCTCTACCACCTTACTTAGTTTTAGACCTTTGGCCCAGTCACTCTGCCTTCGAACTTGTTTCTAGACCTTTGCATTTGTTGTTTGTATTTGCAATGCCCAGAATTTGAACCTTGCTTCACCCCTTAGATACTGGCTTCATGTTTCACTTTGGCTCAGGGCACCCCAGGTGGATCAACCCTGACCTTCTGTAGTGTTACAACACAAGTAATCTGTGTCTGCCCATTGTAGCTGGGACGAATCACAGGCCTGCAGTTTTTAAAATAAGCAATTTACAATACGGCAGCTATAGACACCATTTTTGTCCACCACACCACTATACAGTGTCTTTGTATAGTTTCTCATTTTTACCTTTACAAATTCTTAATAAGGCTGTTTTTACTATCATGCCGGCTACATGTTTTCATGTAATGTATTTCTGAGTTGAAAATAGGCGCAGTGGCTCACACCTGTAATCCTAGCACTTTGGGAGGCTGAGGCGGGCGGATCATCTGAAGTCAGGAGGTCAAGACCAGCCTGACCAACATGGTGAAACCCCCATCTCTAGTAAAAATACAAAATTAGATAGGCGTGGTGATGCATGCCTGTAATCCCAGCTACTTGGGAGGTTGAGTCAGGAGAATTGCTTGAACCCAGGAGGTGGAGGTTGCAGTGAGCTGAGATCACACCATTGTACTCCAGCCTGGGCAACAAGAGTTAAACTCCGTCTCAAAAAAAAAAAGAAGGAAAATAAATGTCTACCTAAAATTCTATGGTTATTTAAAAACACCTTATGCTTGTTTTTCTTCAAGTCAAATTGCCCAATAAAATTGCTGAAAGTATATTGAGCTTTTATTTCATTAACAATGCAAACTGGAGCTGGGTGCAGTGGCTTATGCCTATAATCCCAGCACTTTGGAAGGCCAAAGCAGGCAGGTTGCTTGAGCTTAGGAGTTTGAGACCCATCTGGGCAACATGGCAAAACTTTGTCTTTACAAAAAATACAAAAATTAGCTGGGTGTGGTGGCGCACTCCTGTAGTTCCAACTACTCAGGAGGCTGAGATGGGAGGATCACTTGAGCCCAGCAATTCAAGGCTGCAGTGAGCCAGGTTCGCACCACTGCACTCCAGCCTGAGTAACAAAGCAAGAGACACTCTGAAAACAAACAAACAAACAAACAAAAAGCAAACTGGTAAAAGCCACTTATACTTGGTGTTGGAATTTATTTTAAACTTCCATATAATTCGAGCACAACAGCTGGATGAGAAGTTCCCCTCTTAGGGCCTCCCTGGAAGGTTCCCCCTTAGGACACTCTCCTCAGAACTGTCTTCTCTCAAGGTTGACGTGCAGTGGGTATATTATTCATGTATGTGGCTTTCAAATTACTGATGCTGGGAATATAATTCAGACGCAAAGTAAGTGTAAAGAGGAACATTTTAACTAAGTAAGCAAGCAATAAGATCTCTTGAAATAGTGCAAAAGCAAGACATCTGGCATGACAATAAATCTTGTGGAAGAGACCCAGAAGTGTTCAAGGCCTGTAAGTTTCTATAATGTGAGTGCAAAAATCAAAACAAAACAACAGTGTAAACTTGCTATGCATTAATCCAGAAAAAATGTGAAGAGTGTTCCCAATTAACCACGGCCATTTAAACAACCCACTAAAGTAATTAACAATGCAACTTGCTAATGAACACTCCAAGGTGGATTTAATATATACTGATTTGGCTAAGTCAATGATAAAAATTGTACTATACAAGGAAGCAAGGAAGCAGTGTTAGGATACAGTGAGAAAGTGAATCTGGAATCAAATGAACTTCATTTATATAGTTAAGATAGGTGAGCATCCCACATTTTGACTGGTATCTGAACTCCTACAACTCACTAAATCTATTCTCAGTAATTATTGTTTACTAATTTATTCCCCTATTTCAGTCTGAAATGACTTAAGATGGCTTGCAAGGATCCATATAATAAAGAAAAAATCAATTTTAAAAGACGATACAAAGAGACACACTAAGTGCGTGCTTAGAAGTTCTGTGTAATTCCAATATGTAGTGTACATATTCCTAAAACTAAACCATTAACTTGTCTCTATGGAAATTGGGCATTAAGAAAGGATGATTAACTATAAGAGTCACAATGTTTATGAGAAATAAATAAAAAAATAAAAACTGTTCAGAGGATACTCAACACTAAGTGTACTCTCTCATGAGTTGCATGGAGGGGATATGACATTAATGTAAAAAACAGTATCAAGGATCACAAAACTTTTATTTTAAAATGTCCTCAACCTTGTCCAGTGGAGTCATGCAAAAGTGCCATTGGGTAAAATCTCTTATCTGGGGAATCAGTCAAGATCCAAGTATTAACAGTCTTCTATTTGTCTGGCTTATTCCAGGAGTAGATTTTAGAGTATCTAGAGGAATATATGGACGGTCTCTTTCCCCTAATCTTTACAAATATTGTTTTCCTTGGCTGAGCTTTTGAAGTGTATTGAGCCATCCTGAATCCAAGCTTATCCTTTCTGGCACAAACCTGATGTACTGGCACCCTTTTGCCAATCAAGTGGAGCATTAAATGTTTTGTCAGCTGAGTGGCAGATAGGATTGATTCTCTTATGAGAACTGAGGTGCCCAAAGAACAGGTGCCTGAACAAAATTTCATCTAAATTCTGTTCTAAAGGATGTTACCTTAGTCCATTCAGGCTGCTATAACAAAATACTATAAACTGGGTGGCTTATAAACAACATAAATTTGCTTCTGAAAGTTCTGGAGGCTGGAAAGTCCAAGATCAAGGCAGATATGATATCTGCTAAGGGTCTACTTTTTAGTTTGTAGATGGTGCTTTCTATGTGTCCACACATGATGGAAGAGACAAAGGAGCTGCCTTGGGCCTCTTTTGTAAAGGCACTAATCTTACTTATGAGGGCTTCACCCTGAAAACCCAATCACTTCCCAAAGGCCTCACCTCCTAACACTATCAAGGATAGGAGGGACAAATACTCAGATCATAGCAGAAGTTAAGGGTGAAACTCTAAGCCAAAGGCAAGATTTCCATCAGAAAATGATTTTCAGTTCATGGTAACAAACACAAAAATAGGCCCTTATTAAAGGATTTAATGTCCAAATTTGCATCATCCTATTAATACATTGACATACTTGTGTTTTATAGGTCACAGGAAATATATAGTAGGTTTTGCATTTGATAAAATTCCAGGTAGTCTTTTTTATTTTATGTGTCACATCAGTAACAAGATGGCAATGCCCTTCAGCCAAGGTCACCAGGAGCACACCTATCCTCAAAGAAAGATGGATTTTATTAACTCGTTGTTGAGAAATGAGGGAGAGAGCACTCCATGGAGAACTGTGAGCCATCTCAGTAGGAAGATTTAGGATTTGGCTTTATAGTAGGTGATTCTGAAGAGAGCTCAAGGCAGTGGGACTCTTCTCCAGATTGGATGGATGCTGTGAGGAATCAGGTGATTTCATGACTGGGTTTTTATAATTCTTATCTAGAATGCAGATGAATGAAGCAAGGTGAATGCAGTGGTTGGGAAATATGCAAAAGAAGGTGGTCTTACTTTTGTCTTGATCCACTATGGTCACACAATGGCCTTGTCTGAAGTTGGTGTTCTGTGAAACTACTGATGTTCCACAGGAGAACACCATAGCCTAGCTGGGAATACCAGGCCAGCTCCTATCCATAATACCTAGCTAATAGTTCCAGGCCCACTTACATCTATCAGCTTTTCTCATTCTCAAAGTCCACAGTTTTTTGCTTACCAAGAGTACTTGTCAAACTGAGCCTCTCAAACAGGAAACCTACTTTTGTAAGACATGCTGCTGCTAATAAAAGTAATTTAAACTTATTAGCAATCTATAGAAAATAAGAAGAGAAACTTTTTCCTTGAATGAATTGAGGTTTTAACAAACCCATGGATGAATAGTAAAAGGGCACATACATTTTGAAAGGCAGTATGCTTTTTAAAGCAATCTCATCCTGCAAGTTCAACCATAAGTGAATTCTTTTTACCTAACTCAATATAGACATTGGATTATTAATAGTTAACATCTAAGTCAAAGAAAAAATAATTGTCCCACTGTTTTCTATTCTGGTAAAATAAGGTCTCTAAAACTATATTCAGTTGTGTTCAACATTACATTTTAAGCATTAAGACATGAAAGCAATCTTTTGTTTGTTTTTGTTTTTGTTTTGTTTTGAGACGGAGTTTCACTCTTGTCACCCAGGTTGGAGTGCTGTGATACGATCTCAGCTCAATGCAACCTCCACCTCCCAGGTTCATGGGCTTCTCCTGCCTCAGCCTCCCGAGTAGCTGGGATTACAGGCAGATACCACCACGCCCAGCCAATTTTTGTATTTTTAATAGAAACAGGGTTTTGCCATGTTGGCCAGGCTGATGTGGAATTCCTGACCTCAAGTGATCCTCCCGCCTCGGCCTCCCAACGTGCTGGGATTACAGGCATGAGCCACCGTGCCTGGCCGACATGAAAGCAATCTTAAAATACATGGAGCTCTATCTCGTGGAGTAGCCTTTAAACTTATCCTATTCTGTTCCAAAAGCTGAAACCAGTATCATTAGCTTCACGTAACAAAGAGCAATGATTTCTGCTCCAAAGAAAGAATAAGTTTGTCATAATGAAGAGCTATCCAGAAATGGAATAGGTTGTTTAATTATGTAGTGAACTTTCCAACATTAGAAATGTTGAAAACTGTTGCTGAGTGAACACTGGGAATGCAGGCATAGCTGTAATGCCTCAAATGGGAGTTTGGACGAGATAGTTGGTCAAGCCTCTTTCTAACTCTGAAGGCAAAATCAATGAGCTTGAGAAAGGGGTTAGGAAGTCAGTAGGTTACCATGAGCTAGGGCAATTTAAAGATATTGTATTAATCAGCATTCTGAGAGAACCCAATTCTAGAGGTAAGAAGAAAAGAAGCTTAAAAGGTTAAGGCAACCTGGGCTCACCAGTTCCTAAGGTCAGCCCACTGAAATGTGTCCTCTATTGGGAATATAGCAGGTCTTTGGATAACGTCATTTCACTCAATATTGTTTCATTATAACATTGATGTGAGAAAAAATCTATTCCAGGCTGAAGCCGCTGTCCGTGTGGGGTTTGCACATTTTCCCTTTGTCTGTGTGGGTTTTCTCTGGATACTCCAGTTTCCTCCCACATTGCAAAGATGTGCACATTATGTGAGTTGGCATGTTTAAATTGTCCTAATCTGAGTGAGTGTGTGTGTGTGTGTGCGTGCGTGTGTGTGTGTGTGCCTTGTGATAGAATGGCATCTTGTCCAAGGTGGTTCCTGCTTTACACCCTGAGCTTTTGAGATAGGCTTCGGCCATCCTCAGCCCTGAACTATGATATACAGATTGGAAAATTGAATGAACAAATGAATGAATGAATGAATGAATACAAATTGTTGTCGAATAACCATTTATAAAGTCTAGAACAATCATAACAATACACCACAATAAACTATGTGGTGTGAAAGCACTTAGCGAACCTGCCATATTTCTTATTGTTTATGAACTGCATAGTGATAGGAGGTCCTTCTTATAGTTGTTGCTTTGTAAACACTGTTTCCTTAATCTACCACTACTATGAATGCTGTCTCTCACTGATTCACCAGAAATTGGGTAAATAATCTTACTTATTTTACATAATCTTTCTTAAATGTATGTATAGTTCACATTTATTTCAATATTTAGTATTAGAAGCGTTTGGGGTCTTTATTTGGAAGTTTGGTGGTGTTTTTATGACCAGAAATAGGTCATGGGAGTTTATCTCTTCTTTATATCCATTAGCCTGTAGTAAAATTAGTTTCATTAAATGTCATTTTGCTTAAAGTTGCAGTTTCTAAGAAGCCATCAACAACATTAAGTGAGAACTTACTGTACAATTAAGTGAGCATGGCCCCTGGGCAGAGTCTATGCCCTTTGTTAATACTTCAAGTCTGGGCAATAATAGTATTTACTAGTTACTTAACCATATCCAATGCACAAAGTTGAGTGCTATGCAAAAGTAAGCAACATCCCATTTAACAGCTTCAGAACAACTCTGTGTTGTAGGCACTGTTATTATCCCTGTTTTATCGATGTTATAACATGCTTCAACTTACATAGCTATTATGTGGCACAAAACAGCTTTAAGCCTCTATTTGAGTCCTTAGGTTATACTCTTAATCCTAAATTATACTGCTTCTAGTTAGAGAGAAAGAGAGAGAGAGATGAGGCTCTTTGACAATGGGTGAGATAAAAGGACCATTTCTTTGAGAGAGAAAGAGATGAGGCTGTTTGACAATGGGTGTGATAAAAGGACCATTTCTTTCTACTAAGGGAGAGGACACAGGGGGACACAGCTGTTGGCAATATACTAATCAACACAGACAATTGTCTAATTTTCCAAGGCTTAAAGAAAGGCCACAATTAGATTAAGCTATAATTTAGAATTTTTAGAATTAATAGCAAAGATATTTAGACCTGCAGGCTTGTCTGTCTTTCTTAAGCTTTTCTTTAATTTAGAGTATTATGTTTTGATGTTACCTGGTGAACCATGTAAGAGTGGACCTTACATGTTCAATTATGTTTGAATCTGGTATGCAACCTAACGATCTCATAGCAAATATTGTGCTGCAAGTAGGAATGCTAGTTAGTAATAATGATAGTGATGGTGGTAGCAGAGGTACTAGAAGTAGTAGTCGTACAAATAACCAGGGAGTACATATCTGCCAAAAATCTTTTTCAAGCTTATCTCATTAAATGTTCCAGATAGCATTATAAATTTGGTCTTAATATTTTCTTCTAAAAAGCCAAAAATTATTAAAATATGGACTCAAAGAACTTAGGAAACTTGCCCAAACTGACACATACAGCTGACTTGAGACAGCCTCTTATGAAAATCTTGGGTACCCAAATACATGAACATCTTTATTTTAGATAATTTGAATAGGGTGCTAAAATATGTGTTGGGGAAAATATTCAATATATTATTTAACGTTTTTGGCTTAGTTTTAGAATGGAAGCCTCTGATCTAGGAACAGCTGAACTTCAGGCAAATTGATTTGTTAGTACCGTAAGGTTAATGCATTTTATTTTTTCCTTTGAAAGGTAGGGATTATAAACACCATACAAACAAAATCATAATCCAAATTTTAAATAAATTCCAGCTAATCAGTCTCATGTTGACTAAATTTAATGCAATGTATGAAATATCAATACGCTCTATACAAACTCATTTTGAAAATTAGCCGGAGTATTTAATTATTTTGTGGTTACAAGTTTAGCAGAGTGGACAAAATACTCTCACCATGTATTCTACCAACAACGTCATTAAATAGTGGTTAGCAATTTACTGCTGGTTAATGATCCAGGGCATCATGATAGCCCTTTAGGTCTCTCAGGTAAACACAATCTGTTTAAATTAATGTTGCATAAGAATCAGATTATTTGGGGCTGAGCATGATGGCTCACACCTATAATCCCAGCACTTTGGAAGGCTGAGGTGGGCGGATCACTTGAGGTCAGGAGTTTGGGACCAGCCTGACCAACATGGTGAATCACCTTCTCTGCTAAAAGTACAAAAATTAGCCGGGCATGGTGGTGCGTGCCTGTAATTGCAGCTACTCAGAAGGCTGAGATAGGAGAATTGCTTGAACCTGAGAAGTGGAGTTTGCAGTGAGCAGAGATCGAGCCACTGCACTCCAGCCTGGACGACAGAGCAAGACCGTCTCAAAAAAAAGAAAAAAAAAAGAATCAGATTATTATCAGATTATTTGGCATAACTCAATTTAGTATAAGGTGCTGAAGACTTATAATTTCAAGTTCCTTTGTTCTATTGATAAAACCTATGTTGGACTCAAAAGGAATGCCAGGTTGGATACCTGCCCTCTAGGAGCTTCAAGTCTAATAGGGATACGGAGACAATGAATAGGCAGGCAATTTTATAAGTGGCAACATAAGTAATGTAAACAGCCAGGGATACTAGATTATGAAATTAAGATACAGGCTAGGTGCGGTGGCTCACGCCTCTAATCCCAGCACTTTGGGAGGCCAAAGCGGGCGAATCACCTGAGGTCAGGTTTTTTGTTGCTGTTTTTTTTTGTTTTTTTTTTTTTTGAGATGGAGTTTCACTCTTATTGCCCAGGCTGGAGTGCAGTGGCGTGATCTCAGCTCACTGCAATCTCCACCTCCCGGGTTCAAGACACATTATAGTCCTCAAACTTTATTGAGTGACTGAGTCACCTGAGGGTCTTGTTAAAATGCAGATTCTGATTCAATGTCTGGCATGTACTTCAGAGTTTGCAGTTCTAACGTGTTTTGAGGTGATGCTGATGCTACTGGACTGCAGATCACACTTTGAGTAGCAAGAGTCTTATTTTATTAACATCTTCTCTAAGCATTTCCCACTAAGATCTGTTATATTTTATTTAACCATAAACATAGATACACAGAGAGATTATAGTAAGATATAATTGTATCCCCACCTTACAAATGACAAACTATTAAGTAACAAACACTCTTGCCAGTTGCCAAAAAAATTTTGGCTGCTCCCATCTAAAAAGACCCATTTTATAAAGGCTGGAAAGTGCTAGGATAACTCCTTTTAGTCAATGTCTTGACTCCTGTCTAGAACTATCCACCTTAGGGCATGAAGGATTCATACGTTCCTGACACAGACACCTGTCTTTTAGGAGTTACACTGAAATCACCAATTCATTTTGTAGCAGTTGCTGAACAGCTGTCTGTTGATAATAACTTGTAGTCACTACCAGTTTAAGCCAAATTGGAGCCAATGACCTTTGGGTCAGAAGTTTCATATTCCATTTCCAGTCCCTGGAGCCATCAAGGGCTCTTGTTAGAAAAGTTGTAATTCATGAATTTCAGCACACTGCCTCCAGCCCAAAGCATAGAGATTGTTTCCTGAAACTCACAGTCACACTTGGGCTATTGGTTGTTTATGGCATGAATGTAAGAGAATGGTATAAGGATTTGCTATACGGTACTTTTATTTTTCTAAGCAGTAATTAGAATGATTAGCATAAAACTTACATGAATAATTATCTACCTTAGTGGCAATGGATTCTCAGTATTTCTACATAAAGATACGACTAAAAAGTTCATATTAATATTCTGTATCAACACTCATCTTTTTAAAATAAAACTTCCAAATATGACATTAGATTTCTTTTTCGAGCACAAGAAGATTGTTGGAGGAGATTAGTGAATGCTTATGAACCAGCATGCAAGAAAACTTTTAAACGTTCTCATCATTGTTGTAGTGACATGAAGTAATGGGAAGGAAATGGCGGGCCAGACCTTATGGTATTGATTTCACTTACTATTCACTCCTATGAGGTAATCATTTAAATTACGAAGGATTTGCCCTTTTCTATGGAGGAGAGAGTCTGATCCAAATGGCCTCATATAAAGGAAATTGCTGAATGAAGTCATTACTCTAATTTGCATTTATGTCCCAATGTTAACAATATACCTTTTTTTAAAAATGATGTTTGATACATTCCAACTTACAACATTGGTTGTAGCCCGAGTGCCAATTTTAATTGTCCTTTCAATATCAGTTTAGACAGATCTGCTAATAGGGTTGTGTTATTAGATAGATGTCTCTAGTAATGTCATTACTGAGCTGAATTGAATAGCTGTTCATTGTGGCGAAGTAAACTATCAAAGCTTATTCATTCTTGACGTCCACCTACCTATTCAAAGTTCCTTTTTCTCTGTACATTCACATAAAGAATATCATTCTTTAGCTGCTGGATAATGTTGAATGAAGCTTTTGTCCTTTTCCTTGAAGATTTCATTCTGTATCTAGATCAAATCCCATTACATCAACCTCCAAAACACTTCTCAGAGTCTCTAGTTGAATTTGGTTTTAATCTGCAATCATGAGATCATCAGTTTGGGCTTAGGAAATCATTTTGTTTTACTGAATTTCTACTGTAAGCCTTTCAGTTTTAATGATATCTAATGCATGCTTGTGAATCTCTCACACACACATGCACACTTCTAATCTAGTCTTCAAACCGTCTTCCTGTTCTCTTGGTCCCCTCCAAATCTGTTTTCCACAGCATAACAAGAAGGAAGTCATTTTTAAAGCCTTAAATAAAATCCAGTTAGCCTCTTGCATAAAACCTTTGCCAAAATCCTTGACTTCACTGACAAGGCCCTGTATGATCTGCTTCCTGTCATCTTCTCAGGCTCAAATGCTGCCCCTCCTCCCTTACTTGTTATGCTACAGTCACGTTAGCTTTCATCGGTGCCTACATGCTCCTTCTTTCCCAGGGACTTCATGCTTGCTATGCTTTGGCCTATAAACCCTCTTCTGGCTTTTCATCCAGTGGGCAAATTTTCATTAGCTTTTGCATCTTAGTATAAATAGCATCGCTTCAGATGGGCCATTCTTACCCCATCTGTCTAAGGGAGTTCTCTCTGTTACCCTCTCTTACAGTATTCTGATTATGTTCTCTATCTCACTTATTTATTTGATTAACTTTGATGTCTTTTCCGGGCTCTTAAGCTCCCTGAAGACAAAAGCTTTGTCTATATTGCTTATTTGCTAGGTACATATTAAATATTCAGTTAATGAATGATATCTATACCTGGAAATTCTTGTGTAATTTCTAATGAAAAATTTAAAAATCAACCTCCATGTAATTGATTATTACATAGACTGGGGGTTGGAAAACTATAACCTGTGGACTAAGTCCAGTCTACTGTCTATTTTTGTGTAGCCAACAAGGTAAGAATGGCTTTTACATTTTTAAAGAGTATTTTTTAAATGAAAAAGAATAATTGTTTGTATCACATAGAAATCACATGAAATTCAAATATTAGTATCCATAAATAAGGTTTTATTGGTGCACAGCCACGCTCATTTGTTTATGGACTGTTTATAGCTGCCTGCATGCGACAACAACAGAATTGAGTAGCAATGACCCGGACTATATGGCCCGAAATGCCTAAAATATTTACTCTCTGGCCCTTCACAGAAAATATTTGTCAATTCCTAACATAGACAAGTTAGCATATCAGAAATGTAATACCTAAAAACAACTACATTGTCCTCAGTCTTTTCATAAAGATTATTTGAAGGAAGGAATGATAGAAGATCATAAAATACTTGAATCCTTCTTTTACCGGCCTTTTAAAATAAACCTCATTTAATTGGTCTCTCATTAAGGCAATCTTCAAAGACAGTGGTTCTTAGATAGTAATGTGCATTCTGATGACCTACAGTGACCCATGCCTAGAGCTCCTGTTTAATAAGTGCAGAGTGGGGCCTGAGAATGTGCATTTCTCATAGGCTCCCAGGTGACACTGCTGCTGTTGCTCTGGGGCCTATACTTTGAAAGCTTAAGCTCTAATGTGTAGTTTTTCCCAAATCTCTTTGTCATCATGAAAGTCAAGAAATACCACCAGGACTGCATCTTTCTTTACAGGATGTGAGTGTCTCTTCTGTGTAAGAATTCATTTACCAATCGTTTACTCAGTATTGACCATATGCCAGTGTTGTTCTAGAGGCTGGGAAAACAAAGCTTAATGATAAACGGCTCCTTTTGAAGAGCCAAAATTTAGGGCTTTGCAGACATCAAATAAATAATTACAGTAAAATAGAAGGGCTATAACAAGAGATTTAAACTGCTGTTGGGCTACCAATCAGTGTCTGATACCTATTAAGACTTTTTAAAAGGGTAATTCTTTCAAAAAATTAAGACTTATAGGATGCTGTAATGTTTAAAAAAAAAAAATCCTTTTTGCAGCCTGGGGTTGCCAGCCCACAGCATCTCATAAAGAAATCCTGAGTATCAGGGAAGGAAAATAAGTGGTGGATAGGAGTCAGGACTGACTTGCAGCCCCTTGGACAGACAGAACAGCATGTGGAGACTCACATCGTGAACTTCTGCTCCAAGAACTACTGCAGGAACATACTAGGAAAACTGAAAGAATTCACGGACCCTTTGAAAGAAGTGGCCTGCCACTGCAAACTCTGTGAGATGGCTGAAAATCTGTGAGTGCCCAAAGTGTGAGAGGGGAAAATCTGCCTCCAAACACATCCTCGCTGGGGAACCTGAAAATCCAGATCACAGGAGAAGGATGTAACCTTACTTAGCGTTGAAATGAATTTAGGGAGCCAAATATAAAAGTAGAAGAAGCAGCAGCGGGGAGAGTCCTGTAGGCACTCCTGGCCCCTAAGGAAGCCCAGGGAAGCCACTTCTGACTTTATCTCTCAGGGTTCCTTAGGGAGGGCTGCCAGCGGAATTGGCGAAGGACCACAGAGAGAAGGAAACTTTCAGCTGAACTTTGTAGTCGTTTTGATCAAGCACAAATTTTCCTGGGCAGAATCTGGTGGGGGTGGCGAAGAGAAGTGCAGATATGAGCACATAAGTCATGGCAGGTGGGGAGGAGCAGAGCCTGAAAGCCCTGCTTGCTCTCTCAGTCCAGAGGCTTGTCACCTGGGGCAAGATGTCAGCCCTGCTCACCGGCTGACTGGATATAAACTTGGTGCTGTTGGTGGGGCACAGAGAAAGTGAGACTGGCCTGCCTGGCTACGTGGGGCTGGGTGAAGGCCTGTCACTGCCAGCTTTCTCCCACTTTCCTGGCTACCTGTGTTATGCAACAGAGGCAGCCATAATCCCCCTGGGAACAAAACTTCATTGGCCTGAGAACCACACCCCATCCCCCACAGTGGCTACAGCAAGCCCCACAAGGACAGTCTGAGCTCAGACAGGCCTAACACTGCCCCTACCTGATGGTCTTTCTCTACCCACCCTGGTAGCCAAAGACAAAAGACATAAACTTTTGGGAGCTCTATGGCCCTGCCCATTGCCTGAGAAACCTGAATATTTATCCAGGCAACCTAAGGGCAAGCTCGTATCCCCCTATACGATCACAGCTGATGCGCTCTTGAAAGCGCCACCTCCTGGCTGGAGGCCAACCAACTCAAGCCATTACAGCAACTCATAAAAGAATAACCCTGCTCCAAGAAAGGAGAAAACAGCAGCTAATTCCACCACCAGTAACATCCTGGCTAACCCGAGGCCCTGAGTCTGTCCATGTGAAACCTTCAGTGCCAGCACAATCAGCATTCAAGAAAACCAGCACAGTAAATAAAACAACTAAGGACCCTCAGAGTCCACTTCACTCCCCTGCTACCTCTGCCAGAGCAGGTGCTGGTATCCATGGCTGAGAGACCTGAAGACAGATCACATCACAGGACTCTTTGCAGACATTTCCCAGTACCAACCCAGTACCGCTGGGTAGCTAGACCCAGAAGAGCAGTAACAATCACTGCAGCCTGGTCAACATTGATTCAAGACGGAAATTTAAAAATTCTTTGAACTGAATGATAATAATGGCACAACCTGTGAATAGCTCTGGAATACAGCAAAAGTAGTGCTTAGAGGAAAGTTCATAGCATTAAATGCCTACATCAAAATGTCTTGAAAGGGCACAAAAAAAAAAACTACAGACCAATATCCCTGATGAACATAGATACAAAAATTCTCAACAAAATACTAGTGAACTGAATCCAACAGCATATCCAAAAGGTAATCCACCAAGATCAAGTGGGTTTCATCCCAGGGATGCAAGGATGTTTTAACATACACAAATCAATAAATGTGATATACCACATAAACAGAATTATAAACAAAAATGACAAAAATCATCTCAATAGATGCACAAAAATCATTTGACAAAATTCAGCATCCCTTTATGATTAAAACTTTCAGCAAAATTGGCATAGAAGAGACATACCTTGTAATAAAAGCCACCTATGATAAATCCACAGCCAACATTATTCTGAATGGAGAAAGTTGAAAGCATTCCCCCTGAGAACTGGAACATGACAAGGATGTCCACTTTCTCCACTTCTTTTAACATAGTACTGGCTAGCTACTTCTATTCAACATAGTACTGGAAGTCTTAGCCACGGCATTCTTGTCATTTTCCACTGTATCTTTTAAGTAGTGCATTTAGGCCACTTATATTCAATGTTAGTATTGAGTCGTGAGGTAGTATTCTGTTCATTGTGCTAGTTGTTGCCTGAATATCTTGTGGTTTTTTTTGTATGTTTTTTTTTTTCGATTCAACAAGAGAAAGAAATAAAGGACATCCAAATCAGCAAAGAGCAAGTCAAACTGTTGCTGTTTGCCAATGTTATGATTGAATACCTAGAAAACCATAAAGACTCATCCAAAAAGCTCCTAGATCTGATAAATGAATTCAGTAATGTTTCAGATATAAAATCACTATACACAAATCAGTAGCATTGCTATGCACGAACAGCAACCAAGGTGAGAAACAAATCAAGAACTCAACCCCTTTTACAATAGCTACAACAACAACAAACATAAAAATAATAATAACAACTTAGGAATATCTCTAACCAAGGAGGTAAAAGATCTCTACAAGGAAAACTACAAAACACTGCTGAAATAACTCATAGACAACACACATGAATGGAAACACATCTCATGCTCATTGATGGGTAGAATCAATATTGTGAAAATGACAACACTGCCAAAAGCAATCTATACATTCAATGCAATTCCCATCAAAATACCACCACCATTCTTCGCAGAACTAGAAAAGACAACCTAAAATTCATATGGAACCAAGAGATAGCCCGTGTAGCCAAAGTGAGACTAAGCAAAAAGAACAAATTTGGAGGCATCACATTACCCAACCTCAAACTATACTATAAGGCTATAGTCACCAAAACAGCATGGTGCTGGCATAAAAATAGCCACAGGGACCAATGGAACAGAATGGAGAATCCAGAAACAAAGCCACATACTTACAGGTAACCGACCTTCAACAAAGCAAATGAAAACATATAGGGGGAAAGGGCATCCTGTTCAACAAATGGTGGTGAGATAATTGGCAAGATATGTGCAGGATCCTCATCTCTCACTTTATACAAAAATCAACTCGATAGAAGAAAGACTTAAATCTAAAACCTGAAACCATAAAAATTCTAGAAGATAACATCAGAAAAACCCTTCTAGACATTGACTTAGGCAAAGACTTCATGACCAAGAACTCAAAAGCAAATACAACAAAAAGATAAATAGATGGCACTTAATTAAACTAAAAAGCTTCTACACAGCAAAATAAATAATCAGCAGAGTAAACAGACAATTCACAGAATGGGAGAAAATCCTTGCAAACTATACATCTGACAAAGGACTAATACTTAGAATCTACAAGGAACTACAAGGAAAAAATCAGCAAGAAAAAAACAGTCTACTCCCCAGGCAAGAAGAGGGTTTGTTTTGGGAAAGGGCTGTTTTCATCTTTGTTAAACTTTAAATTCCTCCCAAAGTTAGTTCAGCTTGCACCCAGGTATGAACAAAAACAGTTTGGATGTTAAAATCAAGATGGAGTCAGGACAGATCTCTTTCACTGTCATGATTTCCTCAGTTATAATTTTTACAAAGGCAGTTTCAAAGATAACATCTTTACCCTCGTAAATATCCCTCATTGACCTCAAGACTTTCACTCTTGCTGCCTCCAATCCATCTTATACCCTGCAGCCTGACATCTATTTTAAAAACAAATCTGAATGCCTTTTTAAAACCCTTAAGGCCTTCCTTTTATTTCTTGGAAATTGACCCAAATCTTCAACAAAGCCTATTAGGCTCCATAATATCTCTAGCCTGAGTGTTTTCCTATTACTTCTTCCAAGCTAGTATTATTTCTCCAGATTCAAGGCTTTTGTAAATTTGTTCCCTCTGCCTGGAATGCTTTTCCCTCTCTGTACCTCTTGAGCCTTTACTTCATTTTACTCATTTTTTTCTTTTCCTTTTTTTTTTGAGATGGAGTCTCACTCTGTCACCCAGGCTGGAATGCAGTGGCACGATCTCAGCTCACTGCAACCTCCACCTCCCGGGTTCAAGCAATTCTCTGCCTCAGCCTCCCGAGTAGCTGGGATTACAAGCGCCCACCACCACACCCAGCTAATTTTTATATTTTTAGTAGAGACGGGGTTTCACCATCTTGGCCAGGCTGGTCTTGAACTCCTAACCTCGTGATCCACCCGCCTCAGCCTCCCCAAGTCCTGGGATTATAGGCGTGAGCCACCGCACCTGGCCTTACTCATTTTTTTCTAATTTCACTTTAAATATCAGTGCTATGGAGAAGGCTTTCCTTCACTGACTCTGCTTGCTCCCCCACTATCAGAAGCAGGAAATGACCAGACTACACTGGTCATCAGTCTAGAAACAAAGGTCAATATCAAGTTAAACCTGCTATCAGTTCTACCTTCAATTAGGTTTATATAGTAAAAAACAAAACTTGATTTCAAACTGCATAGCTCTTGGATTTGTGAATGTTAGAGGTATTTTCAGTAGAGACTAGGTCTTGGGTTAAACTGAGAAAAGAAGAGCTTCTCTGGCTAATTAGCAGAAATGTTGCTAATTTTAGATTTGGCAAACAACTTGATTTATTTGGGAGCACATGCACACACACATAAATACACAAACACACGCATATATACATTTCCATATAGTTTAGCCATTTGGCTTTTAGAAAAGTACTTAGGACAAGTTTAAGAACAGTGGAGCAATTTTATTTCTTTTGGTTAAACCACATGCATTTCCTAAAGATCTGTATTTATCCATAAATATTTTGGCCCAGATTGAGGGAGAAAGTCTGGGTATTCAATCATAATTCCAATTTTTTTCCTTACCTAACTTGAATTCTTCTTGGAGTTCTCAAAACACCACCACTTGACCTTTTTAGCTCTTGTCAGAGTTTATAATTTTTTATTTGTGTGATTTTTTGATTAATATTTATCTCCCTCAGTAGAAGGTAAGCTTCAAAGAGAACTGTGCTTATGTCTTTCACCATTGTTCATTGAGTTAACTAACCTGTGCCTGGCAAATAATAGGCTATCAGTAAATGTTTGCTGCATGAATGACAAGATGATTAGATGTATGATAACCTTCCCCTCTGCCCATCACTCAGCTGTCATTGGCTTGGTCAGGCAATAAGCAGCTCAACCCCCCCACCCCCCCCCCCCACCACCACCCGGCCCTTGATACTCTTTCTGATTGAGTTTCTTGCCTATCAAGTGTCTATTGTCCTGGATCCTTGGGTTGACTCCTTCTCACCTTCACTCACTCTTATTAGTTATGGATGTCATTACTTACTAGTAGTTGACTATTTACTGAGTCTTACTTTTTTTCAGAAGAACTAGACCAGGAATTGAGATGGAAGATATTACCATTTTGACATATAATCAATGCAAAAATGATTACTGAGATATTTTACTTCCTTTGTGGTACTAAGAGCTAGTGTGCAATTTATATTTACAGCATATCTCAACTCAAACTAGCCACATTCCAAGTCCTCAACAGCCAGATGTAACAAGCGGCTGCCATATTGGATAGTGCAGCTCTAGTACCTTCTCAGATACCAGGTCATCACAGATGACCTTATGTGTGTGTGGCTTTGGGCCAAAATGTCGCCTCAGAGATTACACTGGAAACTTACAACTTCATGAAATTACACATGACACTTCTCTTCCTCCTCTTTTGTGTTCTCCTCTTCATCATCTCTTTTCCTCATCTTTCTCCAGTGCCTCCTTGTCCTTAGTATTCTTCTTCCTATTTATTTTCTGGTCTTTTTGACCCACACGTTTCTTTCCCTACTTTGCTCGTTTCTCAGTAATTCAACAGGTTTTCTAAGTAAACTCTTATTTGTGACACTTCATAATTTGCTATATAATTTGAAGGATGGTATGAAAGGCCAAGTTATATAAAAATGTGATGAGTGGAAGAGGTATACCTCAGTAAAATATACACCTTTACACCTTTAAAGAATTAGTTGATTTCCTCTCTACTAAAAATATAAAAAATTAGCCGGGCGTGGTGGCGGGTGCCTGTAGTCCCAGATACTCGGGAGGCTGAGGCAGGAGAATGGCGTGAACCCGGGAGGCGGAGCTTGCAGTGAGCCGAGATTGCGCCACTGCGCTCCAGCCTGGGTGACAGAGCAAGACTCCGTATCATAAAAAAAAAAAGAATTAGTTGATTTCCCGAGTTTTAAATATAAAATAAGTTCAGAGTTTTCTTTGTCATTAGATTGGTTTTCATAGGTAGTCAGTATATTGATTCAGAGGCAAAAGAAAATCCAGGTTAAGTAAGACAGGCTAGCATCATGCAGTCAAAGCCTAGGGTTATATGCCAAAAAGCTAAAGAAAATTTTCTTTAGCTTTTTGGTTTGTTCGTTGTTTTTCTGACATGCGTTAGTACTACTTACATCTAAATTGCTGCTAACATTAGCCATACTCTAACATGTAGGCTTTATGTTTGTGTCACACAGATCACAAGGTGATTACAATGAAAATGTCAACTCCAAAAAAGTCAGTAAATTTTAAAGTATTACGTAGACTAAAATACAAAGTCAAAGAGCTTTATATATGACCTTCCACAAAGTAATCATAGTCTACATCCTATGGGAGATATACTTAGGGACTCTGTAATTCACCAACAGGGATGGATGCAAATGAAAGGCTTAGAATAAAAATAGAAACACTCTGCAACCACAATCACTTTCCCAGAAGGGACTGTGCAAAGACGTATAAAGATATAGTCAAATGACAGTTTTCCACATTTATGTCAGGAAAGCAAATGCGTCCACATTCTCAAGTAAGTGAAACTGTTGGCTTTAGTTTATTGTTATTCTCTATTCATTGTCAATTCAAGGCTTTCTAATATGATGAAAAAGAAATAAAACCTGTTGTCATTGCATCTTTTAAAATTTTTCATTACAGAATTTTGGAGGTGAGGAGTATGTTAGAGATACATCCTAATTCTGTATTTTCACAGTGAGGAATCTGAGGTTCAGGGGAGGTTGCTGCCCAATTCACAGTCATTTAGGAGAGTAGTGGTAGAACCCTCTTTAGAATACAGATCCTCTGACTCTATGTTAGAGCTCTTACCATGTCAAGCTTGGGAAAATCTAGCAGCCATATTCTTCAAGGAGAAATGAAATTTCTTTTTTATTGTTTTTCTGACTTTTATTAGCAACTGAGGGTTAGAGATTTGATATTTGGCAAATTTCTTTAATCATTAACCAAAAATCAAATTAAGATTAATCAGAAATTTCCCTGGGTATTATATTACAAGACAGGGACCAAAAATAGTCATAGAGGTCTCCTAATTTCTGAGTAATTTTATAGTATCACAATTGAAAGCACCATTGGGAGAAGGAAGTTATATGACAAGCTATAAATGTTGTGTGAGAAAAATAATGTTGTCCTTGAAAGATTCAGTTTCCTTTATCAATTTTTGAAGAAGTAAATTTAATTAAGATGACCATCACAAGAATCTGCTGAGCTTTGTACAAATGCCCATTTATAAATTTGTCAAAATTTCACTTTCATTATCTTACTTACTGAGCCATGAAGGTATTGTCTCTTAAGCATTGAGCTCACTAGACACTTAAAAATCTTAAACAAGGCCAGGTGTGGTGGCTCACACCTGTAATCCCGGCACTTTGGGAGGCCAAAGTGGGCAGATCACGAGGTCAAGAGATTGAGACCATCCTGGCCAACATGGTGAAACCCCGTCTCTACAAAATATACAAAAGTTAGCTGGATGTGGAGGTGCAT
Organism: Nomascus leucogenys; assembly: GCF_006542625.1. Classification (NCBI taxonomy): domain Eukaryota; kingdom Metazoa; phylum Chordata; class Mammalia; order Primates; family Hylobatidae; genus Nomascus; species Nomascus leucogenys. Next base: position 50,387,897 of record NC_044393.1, read on the forward strand.
GCCTGTAGCCCCAGCTACTTGGGAGACTGAGGCAGGAGAATCACTTGAACCCGGGAGGCAGAGATTGCAGTGAGCCAAGATCATGCCACTGCAGTCCAGCCTGGTGACAGAGCAAGACTCTGTCTCAAAAAAAAAAAAAAAAAAAATCTTAATAATTACATTAACAATTGCAAAAGGTTTCCATTAAAAAAGGTAGACTTATAAGTTTGTTACTAACTGCAATTACACTAAAGTTATTTTTTATTCAGTACTGTTTTCCAAATATCTTTGCATCTGCATTTTGCTTGAGTTTGCTGAGGGAGCAGGGCCATCATATCTACCCTCCCAGGAGCCCTGACTACCCAGGTTAACACCTCCACTGTGATTTGAGGAGCACCAAAGGCTCTTCTGAAAAATAAGTTCTTCCAGTGGTTGACTAGTTATTTCCCAAATTTTAAGATTAACCTTTTGGATTAGAGTTTTAACTCTAATTAAAATGCAAGCATCATATGGAGCCTATTAAGCCTATTTTAATCCTTGACATCTTAGTTTAGTTTCTCAGAGTAGTAACCCAGTCACTTGGCAAGACTGAAAGGAAATTGGAAATGGGACACATGTCATGTGTCCAAAAAACAAAGAAAATTGGAATTGTTATGAGCATGAGGTGCGAAAGTAGAAGCCTAATGAAAAGAGAAGCATGAGGCACTGGGTACTGAACACGATGGGGGATCAAAGTGAGAGGGAGTTATAGAGGAAATACAAGACAGAAAAGGATAACTATGAATATTGTCTGTTTCCACACTGCTGCCATGAGTCAACAATCCCTCTGTGAGTTATGATTAATTATAAAGAGGGCGCTTCAGTCCTATCCCTGAACACAAGAACAGTGTCCTCACACAAGTCCATGCTTATTTACCGAAAACATTCATTCTTTTTTTACCTTCTATCCTATATCTTAATAATAAAGTTAAAAATGAATATTTCAAGTTAAGACAAGATAAAGTGATAAAAATGGATGAGTAGGAAGCAGAATGAGAGACTGTTGCTAAGACATGTGCATCTGCTAGATGCTTAATAACATTTTACGGGTACTCAGTGGACCAAAGCAATCAAACAAGAGAAATATCATTAACACATTGTCACCTACAGTTCTTATTGTGTTTTGGTGTTTACTCAGTTTTCTCAGTTATTTACAACAGAGATGTTCAGTTTATTGTTTGTGAGAAAAATGAGTTACTCAGGTGGTAATATAGTAATTTAAAATGATATTTGATGAAAGGGATTATCTAAGGCTGTGCTGTCCGGTATAGTAGCTGCTAGTAACATATGGCTATTAAATATATGAAATGGGGCTTGTCCCAATTAAGGTGTGTTGTAAATGTAAACTGTACACTGGATTTTGAAGACTTAGTATTAAAATAATAAAATACTACAATAACTTTTTTATTAATTATTAAAATGATAATATTTTGGATATATTGGGTAAAGAAAAATATTAAAATTACTTTCACATTTTTTCTTTTTTAATGTGGCTAACTAGAAAATTTTAAGATGATTGGCCAGGTGTGGTGGTTCATGCCTGTAATCTCAGTGCTTTGGGAGACCAAGGTAGGAGGATGGCTCGAGGCTAGGAGTTTGAGACCAGCCTGGCCAACATAGTGAGACCATGTCCCAAAAAAAAAAAAAAAAATCCCCATATCCTTTAGCAAGGAAAGGAAAAGTAAAAACAAAAAAACTTAAATTACATATATGTGGCTCATATCTGTGGCTTGCATTCCATTTTTACTAGATAGTGCTATTCTAAGGGATTTAATACATTCTTTAAATGGGATATACTCGTGAATTTAAAGTTTATGTTATAGTTATAAATGTTCAAATGCCTTTTTTTGGAAGCAGACGTATATTTGACATCAACAAATCATATGTGACTTCTTTATAATTTCTTTCCATCTGCTATCTGGCGCAGGTGGGAAATGTTCTGAGCTACTCTGATAACACCTGAAGGGAAGAGTCACTGAAGGAAAGAGTGTCCAGTTTCCTTTATATGAGCAAACCACCTTCCCTAGCCAGTCTGTGGACAGTTACGTTTAGCAAAGATTTATCCTGTGCCTGTCTACATTAGCTGACGTGAATAAATGAGTATTCAGTCAGAATGACCTCTGAGGACTTGCAAACAAGTTTCAGGAAATGTTAGTCAAATTTAACTATATGCATGACTTTCTGGAGAGCACTGGTGAATAATAAAGACAGTAAACTCAGAATGTATGTCATTGGAGATCACATTGTGAAACCAGCATTAATTTAATTTACAACAAATTTGAAATTCTTAGGTGGGGTTTGTGAAGAATAATTTAATTCCATGTATGAAAAAAAATTCCCACTTTTTGTACAATTGTGGACTTTCTGAAAGTCACTTAAACACTGAATTTCTAAAAATTCAGCAATTTACTGTTCAGTATAAGTATTGATGACAAAATGCTATTTTGTATGTTTTTCTTATTTCTGACACATGTAAGATTAATGCTTTTTCACCACAAGAGAAAAAAGACATTATCTTTCGAGGTCAGGGAGTTTCTGCATCTTGGTTTCAAGCTGCTAACTACATATGACATGATGAGGAAATGATACATTTTTGTTTTTTTCAGGACCAAGTGTAAGCATCAGAGCTGCTTACAAAAATAATTTCAAAAATTGGTTGACAAAAGAATTCTGCAGTAAGAATTTCTGTCTTATTTTCCGGTAGAAAATCCAATTTTAGAAAAGTAGAATATTTTGTGGGTTATATTTATTCACTTCATTTTATATTTACAAAATTTCTAATTTACTAACTATAGCTATATGACTATGATTCTTTTGCCATGGGTGACATGAGTTAGAATGGTTTTTGGTACTAGTTTTAACTCATTACTATCTCTTAGTATGTTAAACATGTCTTAAAGTTTGAATTTTGAGTCCTTGGATGATTTATCCATTTCTATTAATACACATCTAAATCTCTGATGTGTATAAAATGATCGTTTACTTACAATCTGGCAAGTTTTCTAACATAATTATGGTTAGCTGGAACCCTAAATCTTTTCTCTGTTTAATGTCAGAGTCAGTTTTTGCAGGTGCTATTAAAGAGGCCAAGCATCAAACTATTTGCTTCATTTATAAAACTATAAAAACAAATATGATTCTCAACCATTTAAAGTTTGCCACATATTGTTTCCAACACGAAGACATATCCTCAAGCTCTCTGGGAATACCATTGATGAGCTGTGCTGTTTGCATGCCCTGTGGGTCCTGCAGGCAATCATCTCTCTTCTACTGAACCACTATCCAAAATTCATTCTTTCCATTTACCAAAATGGGAAAAAAGGACTGAGAATATTGGGGAGGAATAGAAGTCATGACCTTAATCTGTGTGGTATCTTGAAGACAAGTATATTTATTACCTTTGTAAAACCCATCTCCACTTGGGAGCCATATGGAAGGATCTATGGTTATTTGATATAAAACCTACACGTATTATTATATACCAAAAGGATTGAAACAACAGAATAAGCATCTGAGTCTACAACTTAAAAGGCATAACAAATGATATGTTTCTATCATGAAAACTGATCTTGTTTAAAGAAAAAAGGTGTTGGAAGTAAGTGAAAGTATTTCAAAGTATCTGCTACTAGCATTTTTACATTTCCTCATAACTAAAATTAGTTTTTAGTGTCTTTCCTATTTCTTGTCATAATACTGGAATTTAAAAGCATAAAGAATATGATGCATCTCAGAAAATAATATTTTGGTATCTATTACCATTCCATGAAGAAGACTGGAGGTACAAAAAAGGAAACAGTTTAAAATTCGTTGAAATCGTTTTGTATTCCTGTTTTTCCCCTTAGCCTCACCACTAAATCAATGCGAAAAAATCTGGGAGGAATCAGAAGAAAGGTAAAATCATCACTTTAGAAACTTAAAATACAACTTTTATGCAAAGGTCGATTGACTACAGAGAAAGCAGAAGAATAATTCCACGTTGGTTTCAAGTACAGTACATGAAAAGTTATTTAGAAAGCTATTCTCATTGCTTTCAGATGACCTAGGGACAGGTCTGCCTAAAAATGGGTGAGGGATTAGGTTTTGCAAGGACTTTGCCTGGCAGGTTTAGTTCATAATCTATTTTAGTCCCTCTCCCTTTGCAATAAATTGTGTGAGTGTCCTGTGTAAATGGGCATTTATTAAATGTTTTTATTACAAAATAAATTATTGACAATGGGCTATTCTTTTTATTCAAATTTTTGGAAAAGTTTTCTTTTTTTTTTTTTTTGAGATGGAGTCTTGCCCTGTCACCAGGCTGGAGTGCTGTGGCGTGATCTCAGCTGACCGCACCCTCCGCCTCCCAGGTTCAAGCTATTCTCCTGTCTCAGCCTCCTGAGTAGCTGGGACTACAGACACATGCCACCATGCCCACCTAATTTTTGTATTTTTAGTAGAGACGGAGTTTCACCATGTTGGCCAGGATGGTCTCTATCTCTTGACCTCATGATCTGCCTGCCTCAGCCTCCCAAAGTCCTGGGATTACAGGCGTGAGCCCTGGCGCCTGGCCAACTTTTCTATTTGTATAACAGAGTACATTCATCCTGTTCCACATTTTCATAGCCACACCTTTTTGAAAAAAAGAATCTGTTCATAGGTAGTTAAAAAACTGAAGATTAAGTCAGGGTCCTGAAATGACTTTCTCCCTTATTTTGCAGGCATTGATTGCAAAGAAGACTATGTAAATTTATAGACTATCCAAATATCACAGAATTAGGGGGACAATTTTATGTATCATTTTGTTGTACTCAATAAGTTAGTGGAATTTGATATTAAACTTACAAGAAACTGGTAATGTATAGATCATTCTTCACAAGTACAAACATATTCCGTAAAACGTGCTCTAGAAAAGCCTGCAGTCTCCTCAAAATACAAACACACACACTCACTTATTTTTAAAGGAGTGGATGGAAAAAAATTCCTAAAATGTCCTTGCTGTATGCTTTGGTAGCAATTTTGCCTTTCCCTTTTGAAACTGATGCATTTGTGTTCATTGACTGTGGCTTTGAATGAAGTTCTCCTCTATGAGTTCTGGGCAGGTTGCAATTGCATCACACATTTTTTTCTCGTGAAAGGCAACAGCGTATTTTCAAAAGAGATGAGATTCTTAAGTCAAAGAGATACAAGTTTTCCACTTGCTTTATATATAATATTAGGAAATAGTTTAATGTCTTAGTTTCTATTTTCTTTTTTTTTTTTTTTTTTTTTTTTTTGAGACGGAGTCTTGCTCTGTCGCCCAGGCTGGAGTGCAGTGGCGCGATCTCGGCTCACTGCAAGCTCCGCCTCCCGGGTTCACGCCATTCTCCTGCCTCAGCCTCTCCAAGTAGCTGGGACTACAGGCGCCCGCCACCACGCCCGGCTAATTTTTTGTATTTTTAGTAGAGATGGGGTTTCACCGTGGTCTCGATCTCCTGACCTCGTGATCTGCCCGCCTCGGCCTCCCAAAGTGCTGGGATTCCAAGCGTGAGCCACCGCGCCCGGCCTATGTTTCTATTTTCTTAACTGCATAGGCAGAATGACTTCATGCTGTATTGTGATGAATAAATACCAAAAGTAGCACCCTATTTTGAGCATCTACTCTGATCTAGTCATGTCATATATCCTTTTAGTATCGTTAATCTATATAACAGCTCTGTGGGGTAAGAGTTATTCTACTCCCCATTTGATAAAAGAATACTTATGTAAAATGCCCATGACGGTGTGCAGGTTAGCACATCGTAGCAGTCGTAGTGGTAATAACAGTAGTAATAGTTATAGTTGCTTTTGTGACTGTGGTCATCTTACAGCCCCACATTCCCACTGTAACTGAATTGATTTAAGGATATAAAGAGATAGTGAGATTAGGGGACACATGATTTAAAGTCAGGTTTATCTCACTAGGATTTATGCTGTTAAGCATTACACCATATTGTTGTGGGTTTGTGGAGGTTTTGTTTGTTCATCTGTTTTAATTTTAGATTTTGTACATCCAGGCACTATGCATATAGGCACTTCATCCTTAAGGGAACAGTTTTTCCAAATTGTATTTTAAAACGGTTTTGATATTTATTTTTTTCTGAAAACATACTGGTATGTTACCTAAAAGGCACATTTTATCCTTGATACATTTATTTGTAGGCATTTATATCAGGGAGTCAGTTCAGTGAGTTAGCTGCCTGACTGCTTGGCTAATTCTTCAACCACTGGTCTAGGTATTTCTGGTTTCCTGGTTCTTATGCAATGAGATAAAAACGTTGGCTTAGGGTAGCTTATTCTCTATGAATTACATTTGTCAAGTGTAGTAAGAGTATGGATTATTTATGTGCTTCCTTTATATTGCTATTATTGCCAATAAAGATAATCTTAATGTCTTAACTAATGATTCATATTTTTACATATAAAATTTAATCTGATGTATTAATTTCATAAATACACATAGAAATAGAATACTGCTGTATAATTTATAGTCACATCATATACCAATAGGTATAATTAGTAATATAAATTTAGCAGGATCTGTTATTTAGTATTTATTTTTAGCCTGTGCTATGCATTTATGTCTAATTAGTAAAAGGTTTTTTTACTTCAGGGAAATTTAAAATTGACAAGACAAATAGGAAAAAAAAAACCACTGAAGTGTGATCCATTTTTCTTAGCACTATGTATTAAAGGTATTAAAGATATTAGAATACTACTTTAAAATCATGTATCATTTACTGAGATATGCATAGATTATTTAGTTTTACATTATGCTTATTAGATACGAAGTATGTGTTGAGATTCCATAGAAAGCATAGCAACATACTGAAAGCTGTGCTACCCTTTAGGAATGCTGAAATATAAAAGTTCATCGATTCTAGGGAGCAACTGTTCATTTTTGTTTGCTCAGAATTTGTCTGGTACATATAGAGGTCTGATTCATTTTAAATGCTCTAAATCAAATTAGTAACATTTAGCGAAGTGTATATATTATCCACTTTGCCGACTGTAAAATAAAAAAGTTATATACTTATAGTATGTGGATAAGAACCACTTTACAACTTAATTTTTTTCTTGCATTACTCTCTTACTGTGAACATCTATAGTGATGAGCAATGGCATTATTGGCACAGCTAGCCTTCAGAATATTTGCTCACTGTATGTCAGCGTGAAGTTTACACTGCCGTTAAAACCACTGCAATGTTTACAGTTTTTTTTAATAAAGCTCTTTCTCATACATTCTTACTTCGTCTTCACAGCAACCCAGTGAGAAGGCAAATAAATGGAGTGGAGATTTGTCATTTCTACCTGCCAGCATTCCAAGGCCCTTTCTACCGGGGTGCGGGGGCCGGGGGGGCGGGGGGGAGGCTCTTTCTACCTGGGGAGGCCCCTGAGATAAAATCGGTGGACGGCAGGGCTCCACCTCCCTCTCCCTCCACTGAAATCAAAGGAGAGTGCGCATCTCTTCTACTTCCTTGGCAGCCCAAGTGCTCACGTGATGGAGGCTCAGCCAATGAGATGATCCTGCCTGGGATTTTTTTTCCCTAGAAATGAGTGAATCAGAGCAGCTGAGGACAGTTTGGAGCCCATTCTCATGGAGGCAGTTTGCACTGTGGGTTGTCCCTTTGGCAGTAGAACCATCTGGCAATTTCAGAGCTATCAAAGGCAACATAAGTGTCTGGAGTGGACTCCTTTGTTTCTGCCATTTTTTCCTCATGGTATTTCGGCCTTTCCCCTTGATATGGCTTGGGTGTGTCCCCACCAGAAATCTCATCTTGAATTGTAATCCCCATAAGCCCCACATGTCAAGAGAGAGACCAGGTGGTGGTAAGTGAATCATGGGGGCAGTTTCCCCCATCCTGTTCTGGTGATAGTGAGTGAGTTCTCACGAGATCTGATAGTTTATAAGTATTTGGTAGATCCTCCTGTGTTCATTCTCGCTCCTGCTGCCTTGTGAAAAAGGGGCTTGCTTCCCCTTTTGCCATGATTTTAAGTTTCCCGAAGCCTCCCCAGCCGTGTGAAAATGTGAGTCAATTAAACCTCTTTCCTTTCTAAATTACCCAGTCTTGGGCAATTCTTTTTTTTCTTTTTTTTTTTTTTTTTTTTTTGAGATGGAGTCTCGCTCTGTTGCCCAGGCTGGAGTGCAGTGGCACGATCTCAGCTCACTGCAACTTCCACCTCCCGGGTTCACACCCTTCTCCTGCCTCAGACTCCATTCTCCTGCCTCAGACTCCAGAGTATCTGGGACTACGGGCGTCGGGCAATTCTTTATAGCAGCGTGAGAATGGACTAATATATCCCTCAACTAGCCATCATATATATTTATATAGCACATCCCTGTCACATTTAACTTGAGTAGGTTGTGGTTTTTTGCAGCCCAGAACACAGGTGATTAGAACAATTATTGCTCTTCCCCACTTATAGATGAAGAAATTAAGCCTTACAGAGGTTAAGTAACTTGCTTGTAGTTATATAAAAAAGCCAAGCCTGAATTCTATGTCTTCTGGTTAATGGTCGTTCCTTTCACAGCACACATTTTACCCAGATTTGTTTAGTGACCTTTGCAGACAGTGAGGTGTGCTTCCTTCCTCCTGTATATCTCCTCCATTGCAGTGCTTACTCCTAATTCCTGTTATAATGCTTTTCTGTTTGACATCATATTTGGTCTCCCTTACTGGACTGTTGAGCATCTTGGAAGACAAGGATTATATTGTATTCATCCTTTTTTCTCTCAAATGTATACTGGAGTGTCTGGGTGCATAACTTACTACCAATAAAGATTTTAATGAGTGAGCAAATAAGTGCATAAATTACTCAATTAACTGAAAACACTGATATAGGTTCAAAGTTGGTGCTATAAGATTGATTTCAAAAAAATACGACCTATGTTCTTTACCAATCAAAATTTTAGGATATTTTAAATAAAGTGTTTTACCTTGAACATACCAAGATGTTCACAGCCGGGTGCAGTGGCTCATGCCTGTAATCCCAGCACTTTGGGGGGCTGAGGCAGGCAGATCATTTGAGGTCAGGAGTTTGAGATAAGCCTGGGCAACATGGCAAAACCCTGTCTCTACTAAAAATACAAAAATTAGCCAGACATGGTGGCGCACACCTCTAGTCCCAGCTACTCAGGAGGCTGAGGCACAAGAATTGCTTGAACCTAGGAGGCAGAGGTATCAGTCAGCCAAGATTGCACCATTGCCCTCCAGCCTGGGCAACAGAGCAAGATTCTGCCTCAATAAAATGAAATAATAAAGATGGTCACTTAATAAACGTTTATTCTATGATTATATGCTAGGTTTTAATATGGGAATAAATAAGAATGATTCTCTTTTCAAAAAAGTGCTGCAGATGGATGGGTGAAACAGATGATTCCATAGCTCAGATAATGGAGCTATGGGCAAAAAAAAGCTGTGGAAATCTGAAGAGTGAACAGAGCAGCAGGCGCACTCTCAGCAGCCGTGGGAACCACTAGACTGGCGCGGGGATGCAGCTCTAGGCAGGATGCTGTGCACATCAAGGACAATAGCCATAATCCTTTGAAAGCTACAGAATAGCAGAAAGTGCTTTGCCTTTTCAGAATAGTGTGAGATTACCCCACTACAAAAAAATTACCTGTACTCTTAACATAATTATTTTTTAAAAGGTTATAATCAAGTCTTGTTATAAAAAATTCGGATAATTTTAAAATTAACTATGTACCACTTGGGAATAACACGTAAGACTATATTTTGGTTTGGCACAAAGATGAGAATAAAGATAGATCTATATCTCTAAGCATTAAAGTCCAATGCAACAGAAGGAACAAATAAATATGTATATAGAGAGATAGACACATAGAGAGAAAACCATATATATATATGTATGTGTCTATGTATGTACATATAAAATAGGATAAAAACGTGTTAATATAATTTCCATTCTTCACAAATTATGTACATGGTAGAAGAAATATTTAACTCCAAGAATGTTTTGGTATTGTTTGCAGACAATTACTACGGTACCCCAAAGCCGCCAGCAGAACCAGCACCATTATTGTTAAATGTAACAGACCAGATACTTCCAGGAGCCACTCCAAGTGCTGAAGGAAAACGGAAGAGGAATAAATCAGTGAGCAACATGGAGAAAGCCAGTATAGAGCCTCCTGAGGAGGAAGAGGAAGAGAGGCCTGTGGTCAATGGAAACGGAGGAGTAGTAACGCCAGGTTAGTCATTTACATTTTTTATGGGTTCATAAATTTACTGTTTTAGATCTAAGATATATATGTACACACATACATAGTAAGATATACAGATACATAGTAAGATATATATATATACATATATATTTCTTACATCTGTGTGTTCACATGTAATTATTATAATTATCTTCAAAGAGAGAAGATTATATCAAATGGAAAGGACATGGAATTAAAGAAGTTGAAAGAATATGCCAAAAAAAATTTTGGCATATTTTTTCAACTACTTTAATTTTTTATTTCAATTATATAATATAGTGAATGACTGAAACCTGTATATTACAAGTCTTACATATGGTTGTGTAAAGTTTTGAGGTCTTTGTAAATTAATATTAGAGAAAATCTATTCTTAGAAATCTTGCTACGCTTGCAGTTCTCTCAGTAGAGGTTATGTCATGTGATTTAGTTTACAACTTCAATGAATATAATTTTCAAAATCACTACAACTGCAGAATGCCCATATATTAGTTTCTTTTTCCTTACCACCTGATCTGGAAACATGAAGAATGTATCTTTATACAGTAACAATGTGAAGCCACTACCTTGAACAAGCAAAATAATAGCTGTGCCCTTGATTTATGATCGTTGTATCACATATGTGAAGAATTAGACACAAATTTAAAATGTGCTTGTGCAAAGTATGGATTTGCATTTTTCTTATTCTTATTACTTAATAGAGCATCAGAAATAGATTTTTAAAATAAAATTATTCGTAATTAAATATTACCAAAACAACAACAAAACTATGGCATTTTGGTAGCCTCTTGGAGTAAGTTTCCAAAATTTCATTTTATTATTATTTTTTTAATGGTAACATAGCAGTGGGCATTAAAAAAATCTAAGGTCTGTATTTAAAGCTCTTTAAAAACTGTTAGCGTGCATACCTTTCATACATATTATTCTTAAGATATTTCTTATTACCACTTTGATGTCTATATTTTCATGTTTATTGTGCTGTTTCTCTACTAACATAGTATTGGAATTTTTATGCTGTTATTTTTATCAAGGAAAAACTTCATAAGCTTACTTTTTATCTTCCTGTTTCAAAATGCCTATAAAAGTGTTCTTCATTGAACATAAGATGAATATAAGGAGACCAAAAATTGAATTTGTGCTAATCAAGGTATAAAACCTAAGTTGCTTTCATCTTGATTACTCAGAGGAGGACAACCTCCTCCATTAATGTATGTGAGTTAAAATATATTAACTGACTCTAGCATCATTGATTTCTAGATACAAATGCTAAAAATCACTATAAGTAATGTAACGTGTCTCCTATGAAATGATGTGGCAATTTTCAAGCAATTAGATACCTTCCTCTTTTTTGATTCTGAAGTATCTGTGTCAAAACATTTGCTTTTAATTATATAATTACATTAGAATTAAATCAATAGTACATAGCTTTCTTAGATGATCTTTGATATGAGAAGCCAAACAACTCAGCTGGGTTGAAGCTATAACCACAAAAGAAGCAGAGGCTGGGGTCATATAACATTTGCAAAATTTCTTACTGGTTAACATCCTGTGGTTAAAAATGTAAAAAGCATATTCCTGCTAAACCAGTATCATTGATCCCTATTTCATTTCTTATCTGTGTACGGCAAATAAAATGAAGTATTCTTGATCCACAGACTTTTAAACTAGAAACTTGTTTAATTATGGGGCTTACTGAGTCTAGAAAGCAAAATTTCCTTCTATTCATACCTTACACATAAGGATGATGTGCTTTTATGGTTAGGAGGTCTTCATCACCCCCAGAGAAACTGGATAAAACTGAACTCTTCTTGATCAACCCTAGCCATATGACTGTCTCTGGATTCCTCAGCATGATGATAGCAGAGAACACCTGTTAGCCAACTCTAGGTTTTCAAGACAGTCAATGAATACTGCCAACAGTGGCTCTGTACATAAGCCTGCTGGACAAATGGCCCTTATACTGTGCTTTTCTTTCCTGTTATGAGGAGATGAGAGATACACAAATTAGGCAGCCCTTCACCCACTGTTCAAAAAGGAGCGGAACAGTCTCAAATCAAAAAATGGTCCATCATCCAGTATTAGAAGTCCTTTGACAATCCCGGTCCTTGGAATGTCTTTGTTTCTCTTTATGTTTATTGAGTAGAGACTTTAGGAATTTCTTTGACCTCCTCTGATATACATTTCCCAACTCTTCACCTTTTGAAATTCATCACATTGTTTGTTTTTTTTTTAGCACAGTGTCTCTACCCTGCCTTCATGTTCTTCACATTCTTCACATTCACCAGACACCAGATTTCAAAGAAGACTGAGAAACATGTTCCTAGCCAGGTGCGGAGGCTCATGCCTGTAATCCCAGCACTTTGGGAAGTCAAGGCAGGCAGATCACTTTCATAGAAGTTTGAGACCAGCATGGGCAACATGGCAAAACCCCATCTCTGCAAAACACACACACACACACAAATTAGCCAGGCATGGTGGCACACACCTGTAGTCCCAGCTTCTTGGGAGGCTGAGGTGGGAGAATCACCTGAGCCCAAGGAGGTCAAGGTTGCAATGAGCCATGATGGTGCCACTGCACTTCAGCCTGGGCAACAGAGTGAGACCTCATCTCAAACAAACAAAAAGAGAGAGAGAGAAACATGTAACTTAAATTTTAGTTAACACTGCCCTATATCAACTAACTGTAGTAATAATTAATATCAGACTTCAATTCAGAGCATAAATATTATAATCAATGAGGCACATTTGGAGAATATAAAAAGCATATTGAGGTAACATTATTCCATTACAAAGGAATATTGATAATGGTAATAAGCCATAAAATAATTCACTTCTTTTGAATGCTTACCATGTGTTAGGAGCGGCCTAACCTCATTATAGGTATTAGTTCATTTAATTATCTTAACTGTCCCATTAACTAGGTACTACTTTACAGATTAGGAAACTGAGATACTTTGCCTAGTAACTGGAGTTCCTATGTAGGAAAACTTGGTCCACAACCCATATGTCTGGCTGCCGTGCTATCCTGAGTCTTACATAACCAAATGCAAGCATAAATATATTTCTTAGTGATATATAAACATATAACCACCATTTTACCTGTATATCTTTCAAAGTGGCATTATAAATTTCTTGTTACCAAAAACTTCATATTGCCTTTATTTCCTGAAATCATGTACAGTGAACTTAAATCCCTCTGTGGGTATAAAAAATTCCTAGTTTTTAGAATTCTGTGCATGTATAAGCATCAAATCTACCAATATTTGGCTTCATATATATTTAACCAAAACTTTGCTCTAAGTAAGTAAAGGTTGTAGGTGATTCCTCGGTTTATATCTAATACCTATTTTTTTTCCATCTTTTCTCCTTTGAACTAGAGATTATACTTAAACTGCACTTTTCTTTTTCTCTCAGACCTTATCTATATAAAGTCAATGACCACCTTTAAATATATAAGTTCTCCAGGAAGTTCTGCTAACATTATCAATGTTATCGAAATTCACATGACATGTGAATATTTATTTTACTGAGTGTTCATTCCTTCTGCTCAAAATTGCACCAGACACATAGAGTTAGCCCATGGCACCTAGTAAAACCATATAATGATTTTTCAGTGTCAGGACAGAAATATTTCTCACTCTGTCATACATTGCCTTGGTAATGGAAATCAATACAATTCTATCCTTAGATATATAGTTTTATCCTTGTCAATGATAAAAAATTGGAAACATAAAAAGAAATAATAATGGCCACTCTCCTCTAATGGATACAAACAATGGACCAGGCATATAATACATATATTATCTCTAATCCCATAATAATTCTATACTTGTTTTATGAATGAGATACTGACATTTTGCTTAAAATCCTTAACTAAAGTAAAAGCTTGTTTACTGGCAGAGTTGAGATTTGGATCTAGTAATACCTGAACTCATCCGCTCTCCAACACATGTCCCAGAACCGTCAACCATGCCAAAGACAAAGGGACTTCTGACCTCCCCAAAGTAAATCGCAATCCTGCAGCTTAAAGGATTTAGTCTACATTGTATTCCATTGTATTTGTCTTTTACTAGGCTCACAGCAGTGATGTTAGATTTAATGACAAGTATGGTGTATTCTTACATCATCTTACAGATTGTTTTTGAACCGATGTTTAAAATTTATATCCCCTGGAAACTTTAACATTAACATCACCTGTATTTAGATATTTTCATCTTTCTGTTTATCTTGTTAGAGTTGATGTCAGCCCCATGGCTTCAAATTCTATAGATTTATCTGCACCCTTCACTGCTCTCCCGTGTTTAAGGTATATTTCTAACTACTACCAACTGGACAGCACCACCTAAGCATTACTTCTGCAACTTAAATGCAACACATTTCACTTAAACTCTTCTCCCACAGAACAAGCAAGCAAACCAATTCACAAAGCCCTTTACCCGATTTCTCTAATTCTACTTTTCACCCATATTCCTCAGAATTATCTTTTTGTTTCTTTCCCCCAGTCTTGGTATTGTTTGTTAGGCACAAAAGGGCCAATGGCTCCCATCCTTGCCTTCGAAATATCACTGCACCATCCTAGAGCACTGCCTTACTAACTCATTTGTGGACTATAGTTCCCTAACGGATCTGTATGCCTCCAGGATCCTTCCTGATCCAAATACCTTTTATTCCACCATAGGTAAAAATTCCTGAACCAAAACTAGGTCATGGCAGGGCGCGATGACTCACACTTGTAATCCCAGCACTTTGTGGGGCTGAGGCGGGTAGATCACTTGAGGTCAGGAATTCAAGAGCAGCCTGGGCACCATGACAAAACCCTGTGTCTACAAAAAATATAAAAATTAGCCAGACCTGGTGGCACACATCTGTAGTCCCAGCTCCTTGGGAGGCTTACGTGGGAGGATCACTTGAGCCCAGGAAGGTCAAGGCTACCAGGAGCCATGATTGTGCCTCTGCACTCCAGCCTGGGTAACAGAGTGAGACCCTATCCCAACAAACAACGACAACAAAAACAGATCATGCAACTATCCTCAAAACTTGAATGAGCTTCTGTTTCCATTGGTTCAGGTTCCTCAGGTAGCAACTCAGGTCCTGCTATATTTGACAAGAACATCTCTGTTAGCATTGGCTCCCATTAATCCCGTATGTAAACTCCCTTCTCTCATCCACACTACACACACAAAACGTTTTCACCTGTGTGATCAGGCCATTCCCACATTTGAATTCTCTTTATTCACAATCCATTAAAAATTTTCCTTATTTCCTGGGAATCCCTTGTTGACTTTTCACAATGAAAAGTAAAAACTGATCATCTCTGAATGACAGTAATACAATTTGCACTTCTCATATATTTGGAAGGTATTAGCCTGGTACTTGTTGGTAACTTTTCATAATGCGCATGTCTGGCATCTCCATATAAATATTGTAAACATTATTAGAACAAGGACCTTTTTTTTTTTTTTTGAGATAGGGTTTCACTCTTGTTGCCCGGGCTGGGGTCCAATGGTGTGATCTCGGTTCACCGAAACCTCCGCTTCCCGTGTTCAAGCGATTCTCCAGCCTCAGCCTCCCAAGTAGCTGGGATTATAGGTGCCAGTCACCACACTCGACTAATTTTGTATTTTTAGTAGAGATGGGGTTTCTCCGTGTTGGTCAGGCTGGTCTTGAAATCCTGACCTCAGGTGATCCACCCGCCTCGGCCTCCCAAAGTGCTGGGATTCCAGGCGTGAGCCACAGCGCCTGGCCGAACAAGGACTTTTTTTATTTTTCTGTTTGCCTGTTCAGTGATTAGCATATATCTTTAAATGTTTCAAGTACTTAGTAAATCTTTATTTTTTAGTCAATCTTGCCTAATCTCTAGAGGATATCAGTTTTACTGTATCAACTGATTACATTCCTTTCATGCTCATTTTACACTATTCAGTATATTCAATATGCAGTGTTTCCTAAGTTTGAAGGATATATCCCTGATCCTATATTCCTTCAAAAGTTGTATAACTAAAAAAAAGTATACAGAAGTACATTTTAAAATACATATTCTTAGAGTTGAGAATTAGCCAGCCTCCCTAGCTTTGGCAATACCAAAGATAGATAGATGGTTAATAGTTAAGTCGATTGCATTTTTTAAAAGATTGAACTCTCCTTCAGGAAAGCAAGATCATGTAAACCAGAGTAATTAGGTTAAGCTTTCTTGGATTTCTTTTCTTTCATGAGTTACCTGCTAAACTTTTCCAGAAAGTAATTCACTATTATCTTGTAGCTTTCCCTCATGAGCTATTAGTAAGTCTAGTGCAAAGAATTATAAATGCAAAAGCATTTAAATCTCTCTGTTAATACACACACACACACACACACACACACACACTGCCAAGAGGAACAGGGCCCATGAGAGCTACCTTCGCCAACAAAGAGAATACAGTATGTGTACACAGAGCTGCCTTCTCCAGGCCCCCAAGCCTGCAATTAGTGCAAATGAACTGCATCTCCCAGAGAGCAAACAGAGTGTCCCTTATGTGATCACCGAGTGTCCTCAGCAATGATCTCAGTTCACCATTAGGGACCCGCATCCAGGTCCTGTGCTGCTTGGCACGCTGACTGTGCATGCACCATCAGTCCTGGTTCTGTGAATGAGACCCTGTCACTGTCAGAAGAATTATGTCCTCCCTAGTGAATCTCGCTGTTTTCCTGTGAATAATGCCACACTCTGAAACCACCCCAACGCCTATGCCCTGCTTATTTTTGTGTGGGTTCACAGAGACTGCGATTTGTGTATCTACCCAGATATTTATCTTTTTTGAGCGGGGTGAGAAGGGCTTAATTTTATGATCTTGTTCCCAGAGTACTGGGTTTTATCTCTCCATTGAATGGGAAAATTTCTGGGGCTAGTTTAAATTAGCCTTCTAAAATTACATATTCCATCTATAAATGACCGGCATTCCATCTTTTCTTGAAAGAATTATTTGAAAGTTATAACTGCCCTAATTGTAAAATGTTCTGACTATCTAGGTGTAATTAAACAGTAATGATATCACTTTAGAGTTTGTGGTGATTGTAATTTTAATATTACTATTAATAATTTTATAATTATAATGGTAATTATATTACTATTAATATTAAACTATTATAGTGATTATAAACATACCATTTTAGTAAGGGAAATCAAGACTAGTTTTAGAAGTGTCATTTTAAATCAAGGCACAGTCATGTTTCGGTTAAACTGAAAGTAATGGATGTAAACCTCTTTGGTCCTTTTTTTTGAGACAGTTTCACTCTTGTTGCCCAGGCTGGAGTATAATGGCGTGATCTCAGCTCACTTCAACCTCTGCCTCCTAGGTTCAAGCAATTCTCCTGCCTCAGCCTCCCAAGTAGCTGGGATTACAGGCATGTGCCACCACGCACAGCTAATTTTGTATTTTTAGTAGAGATGGGGTTTCACCATGTTAGTCAGGCTGGTCTCGAACTCCTGACCTCAGCTGATCCACCCGCCTCGGCCTCCCAAAGTGCTGGGATTACAGACGTGAGCCACCGCAACCGGCCCTCTTCATCTCTTAAACAGATTCAGCATTGCATGCCCTCAACCTCTGGGGAGAGTGTTTCTCTACTTCTCTGCAAGTTTACATAATTTGTGTGTGAGGGAGATTTGATCCATGAGTGAGGAAGGCAGAACAAGAACAACCAGCGTAGCACCTCAGGTTTCTCCAGCAGTTACAGAGAGCCCATGGAATTGTGAAAATGTTTAAGTTTCTTCAGGTTCTCCAGGCATTCTTAGGATCTAAGCTTTTTTTCTAATCACAGTCATATATTCTCTGTAGGTCTGATTTTCACCTGTGTCCGTGTGTTTCTTATAGTTCTCCTCAGGAAAGTGATTATGATTGTTGGTGTGAAATCACAGCTACTTTATTATCAGTGATGGCTCTAGTTATTTCTGGCTGAGGACTGGCCTTTCTCTCTGCAGAGGGCATAAGGTCTCTCTGAGCACCCATTCCTTCTACATGACTCTGTCACTGGGAACAGTATTCTGATGTTTTTTCTCCTGTTTGACTTTTTGCCCTCATCAAAAAATACTTTGACTCCAATTTTGCCCCAAAGAATAGCTCTTGAATTTTCAAGATCAAATTTAAAGTCTTCCTAATTTTCTCTTTCATCTCCTTTGAATTTCCTGGAACTTCAGAAAGTGGCCTCATGTTTTACATAATACTACGCTCCTGATTAAAAAAAAATTGAAGGCAAGCTCTAAGAAATGTCGTATGTGCATGTTCTTTATTTCATACCTTGCTGTGGTTTTTTAAGTGTCAACATTTGTATCAGTTTCTTTCACCCCAAAGTTTGTTAAGGATTTGGGGGACTTGTTTCTTTATGATAAATATCTTTAGATATTTTCTTCTCCCCTGTTAATCTAAAATAATTTCCTCTACTAATCTTTCTGTGATTCTTTTCAATTTAGTTTTTATATCTTAGGAAATGTTTTCCTTGTCACCTTCTACCCACAGACTTTGAATTTTCTATTTTCTTAATTTTCCATATTCTTTTAGTACTTCAAACAATTTATAACTAATTGTGGGTATTAGATATAGAAGAAAAATAATTTTGAGGCATGAAGTATGCATTCTCAGTAATTCACATATCCCTGGCTAGACCCCTGAATAGAAGAGATGTAATTTGCTTATAAATATTACATATATATTGGGAGGCCAAGGCAGGTGGATCACAAGGTCAGGAGTTCAAGATCAGCCTGGCCAACATGGCAAAAACCTGTCTCTACTAAAAATACAAAAATCAGCCATCGTGGTGGCACGCCCCTGTAGTCCCAGCTACTCGGGAGGCTGAGGCAGGAGAATCGCTTGAACCCGGGAGGCGGAGGTTGCAGTGAGCTGAGATCACGCCACTGCACTCCAGCCTGGGCGATGGAGCAAGACTGTGTCTCAAAAATAAATGCTAAAAAATTACATATATAAATCATTTCTTCACAGTTTTGGGGATTTCTGCTTCCTAGATTGAGGTATCATCCCAAAAATCAGAAGCATAGTTAACCATTACACTAACTTTCCCTAATTCTAATATCTCCTTCTAGACTTATGTTTTCTCCCTGGCCTCAAATAATAAAGGGAAGCAGTTGTTTACATCTGCAAAAATATTGTATAGATATATTTGCCACACTGGTTAAGGGGCACCCCCTCTTTATACTCACATCTTTTTTTTTTTTTTTTTTTTTTTTTTTTTTTTTTTTTTTTTTTGAGATGGAGTCTTGCTTTGTCACCCAGGCTGGAGGGCAGTGGCGCGATCTCCGCTCACTGCAAGCTCCATCTCCCGGGTTCACACGATTCACCTGCCTCAGCCTCCCTAGTAGCTGGGACTACAGGCGCCTGCCACCACACCCGGCTACTTTTTTTTGTATTTTTTTTTTTTTTTAGAAGAGATGGGGTTTCACCGTGTTAGCCAGTCTTGTCTCGATCTCCTGACCTCGTGATCCGCCCGCCTTGTTCTCCCAAAGTGCTGGGATTACAGGCGTGAGCCACTGCACCCAGCCTCATATCCTATATATTAATTATAATGAATTTTTTTTAGCACTTAGAACCACTTCAGAGCACTGAAGAGTCAAAAAGTCAATAATCAATTTACATAGAAAAATCTCTGAAGGATCACAAAGATAATTATTATTGCTAACTTGATGGCTAGAGCCCTGGGAGTAGCAGCAGGAGGGAAGCTTGCTTTGCACTGTTTTTCTCCATTGTGCTTCTGGATTTTGTACCATGTGCATGTTTCACTGTGTCAATATATATATATATATATATATATATATATATATATATATATATATTAGATGATGAGCAAAAAAAAGTCACTATACAATGTGCAAATATTTTAGTACCCATATTAGCATTCTTCTCATTTTAGAAGGTTTAGGAAAAGAAAGAAAATTGGTAAGAGCACTCTTTGAGCAATAATTGACAATCTTGACTTCTTTTGATCAACTGGCTGTGTAGAATGCATGACTGCTGCCTTTCTGAAGACATTGAAATGTGTCCTACACTTTTCATTAGAGAATATAATCGATAGTACAGCCACAATGAAAAATCAATTATGTAAGTTTGTAAATAATTATATATTAGAAGTAAAATAATCATAATTTCATAAAATCAACACAATGATATTTTTCTTTTGTCCAAATATCAACCCTGAAGTGTTGATTTATTTACAAGAGCCTGTGCTTCAAATTCTATGCCAGCTTCCAGCAGTGAAGCAAACAGTCCTCCCACCACAATCCAATAAAACCTTAGATCAATATAACAAACACACTTTTTAATGGGATTATTGGGTTTGCACAAAAGCATGGAGAAATCTTTAAGCCCCACCACATCCAACACAGTGGCCACTACCACAGATGAGTAGAAACCAGAGTGAGGAGGAGTCAGTTATAAGCAGACTAGAAAGCCAAAGTTGCCCCAGGGGTATATGAGAAGACCAAGCTTTGGACCAATATAAAATTGGGGAGCTGTGTTTCTAATTCTGCTTTAAATCAGTGCTCTCAAAGGTGCCAAAGTGATGCCAAGTTTGTAGCTCGGTAGCCCCTGGTGCCCAACAAAAGCAAATGCAGAACTCTAGGGAATTTAATAGAGAACTTGGAAAAGAATGCGCGATTTCTGAAGATTGCTTTTCCTCCTTTAAATTACTTAACCCCATTACATGTCTCTATTGAGGAAGAAAAGCTCAATTGATGCAAACACCTTTTAAAGAAGAAATATTACCTTTATGTATATCCTTTTCTGACATTTGCATTACTTTTTGAAAACCCCTAATCTAAAAATTACAGAAAATTGACCGTATCTTTTGTTTCTGTAGGCAGAAATCATTGAAATTGCTTGACCAACTTAACTACTCTATTTAGTATTATAAATAATGAATTCAGTGGTAATAATATATAACATTTACTGAACACCTACTATATTCTAGCAGTTTACTACTCTAAGCATTTTATAGATAAATCTCATCTAATCCTTATAGGTAGGTAACTTCATTATCCCCATTGTACAGTTAAGAAAATTGAAGCATCCACAGAGTTATTAAATAACTTGTTCAACATCCCACTTCAAAGAACAGATTCAAACCTAGGTGGCCTGACACCAGCCTTAACCATTATGTTCTACTGCTTCTTATGGAGACTGTTTGTTGTTATCGGGGAATTTCTAAAGGAAACGTAAAAGATGTTTACATTTCAAATTATTCGTATTCTCTTCATGAATACTAATGTTCCCCGATCCTTTTTTCCTCTCAGCTTAAATGTTTTCCAGCCATGCCTACTTCCAAATAAATAATATGAAGACAAGGAGAAAAAATTATTGGATTTCTTAAAAGTTGTCACATAGCCATTATAAATATAACACAGGGTAAAATAAATTTTGGAAACTCAAACTTTATGACAGTTTAAAGAAATAAATTTTTCTATCTACCTTAAAAACAAATCCTTCAATTATTTTCCCTCATTTCAAAACATGGCAGTTACAGAAAGCTGCATGTTAACTGTATACATAGACCGTGTCACGTGAAAATATGGACGAGATATAAAATATGTATTCTTCTTCTTGAAATGGTGTTATCTTGGCTTCTGGTTATTCTTTAATGAAACTGGGTGAGGACATTCAAAACCAAGACATTCTAATTTATCATTGGTCTTGTACCTGAGCGGCAACGTGTTAGATACTGGCAGGGCAATAAACATGAAAGCAAACGGAATGGCTGCTATGCATATTTTTGTAATATCAAAACCTTAGACTGGACCAGAACCACAGAATTTATAAGGACTGAACTAAATGCACAAATACATACGTTTATTCTCTCCCAATTAAACGCTTTCAGTCCCTGAACTATGTACAGATCTTTGAGCCCTCCTGAATTTCTTATGGAAAGGAGAAAATTATATTTACTGAATTCAACAAAACCCTCAGGGCAGGCAAGATGAAAGGAATTAAATTTCTTAATTCTTCACAACAGTTAAAGTGTAGGTATTAATAAAATATGTTTTTATAGGTCATTGTTTATAAGACTATATGTTATAAATGTCTGTTTTGTGCCCCAATGTTTCTATAGAATTTCTAGGAATTCTATTTAACAGTCCTAGTCCCATAGAAAATTTTTCATCCTTAGCATTCTTTAAGAAGAGGTGTTTCTTCTTTACTGAAATATTCTTTGTTTTCATTGTCAGTGAAAAAAAATTCTTGTTCTGGTTTGAACGACATCTAAGAGACACAGAAACGCAATGGGGAATGCACAAAAAATGTCAGTGTTTGATAAAGTCTGTTCGTTTTAGCAGTAAATAAGGAAAACATTATATTTTACATATGAAGCTGAGGCAGGAGAATCACTCAAACCCGGAAGTCGGAGGTTGCAGTGAGCCAAGATCGCCACCGCACCCAGCCTGGTGACAGAACGAGACCCCGTCTCAAAAAAAAAAAAAAAAAAAAAAAAAAAGACTATTTTCAATTTAACAATAAAAGCATACTGAGAAATGCATCTTAAAAGTCAAAAAGAACAATTTTACTTAGCCACTTCCTAATCAAATATAGCTTCACGCCACTATAAAAAAGGTAAAACATGCATAGGTTATTTGGCTCCTTCTCCCTAGTCAGAATTTAAATAGTCCAGGAATTCTCAAACCACAGATCTCACATATATATGATGTGTGCGAGAGCATGCTTACATGCACATATTTCTCATCAGACTGCGTGGGACTAGGAATACTCGCAGGAGTAGCTGACACAGGCAAGCTTGGTTGGCGTGTAAGGTCTGGTTATTTCCCTCCCATTATTACGGTTTGCTGTGTTCTTAACGGGTAATTTCTTAATGACTTACACAATGTCCAATATATGTCATTTTTAAAAAATTTAAGCCAATACAGAAGAAAGATATATTATCTAAAATGCAACAAAGTTAATTTCTATTTTCCATATTAATCAGGGAAACAAATATGATATAGCATGAAACAATAATTTGCAGTCCTTGAGATGTTAAATATTGGTTCAGTGGATTACACAATGAACTGATCTAGTACACCATTTTATGAGTTGAATTGTGTCCCCCACCCCCAAATTCCTATGTTGAAGTCCAAACCCCCAGTATCTCAGATGGTGACTTTATTTGGAAATATGATCATTGTAGATGTAATTAGTTAGGACGTGGTCATCCTGGAGTAGAGGTAGACCCTTCATCCAGTATGACTGGTGTCCTTATAAAAAGAAGAAATTGGAACCCAGATGTGCACACAGGGAAAATACCATGTGAAGACTGCAGTTATGCTGCCATGGGCCAAAAAACTACCAGAACCTAAGAGAGAAGCCTGAAATAGATCCTTCCATAGTGCCTCCAGAGGGAGCTGGCCCTGCCAACGCCTTGATATAGGACTTTAGCCTCCCGAATGTAAGACAATCAATATCTATTATTGAGGCCACTCAGTTTGTGGTGTTTAATTATGGCAGCCCTAGAAAATTATTACGTATCATTTGGACCACATTCTCCTTGACTGTACACTGCCTAGCTTAGTGCCTGATGGTTAGTATGCTCTAAATAAATGTTTCTAATAATGCAGGAAATATAAGACCAGTTTCTCCTCTCACCGACAAACATTGGAGTTCCTCAGACAACCGCTTTAGGTACTCTTGTTTCTAATTGCTACACTGTCTTCCTAGAAAATTTTATTCAGTTATTTTATGTCATTGAGTATCACTTAACAAATCATTATTGTAGTACTCTATACAGAGTTGCTCAGAGTTGGGGGAGACACATCTTCTCCACCCTCCATGTTGCCTTGAATGTCTAGGAAAGTACTGAATTTGCATTCCACCATCTCTCTTACTCACTCTGCCCAGAAGAGGTGCAGGGATTTATTTGAGTGATACAACTTGGAAGACGAACCTGGACCTTCTTGGCTCAGTTTCCCTTTTCTTCCTCTAAACATTCTGCTTTGCCCTTCTGGTAACAGATTCTACCCCTACATGGGAGCCCTGCCCTGGTTCCACACTGCCAATGAATAAATTGGTCCTCTGGGTTTTGCCAGAAGCCCCTGATTCTCACATTAAACCGCATCCCTAGGTGAGCCTTTGTGAGTAATAAATATGGGAATGTTATGGATCTTTATTTGCCTTATTCATTTTTTTGTCTTATTTTGTTAAGATGAGAGAGGTAGGTGCTACTTACTGCTTCCCTCTCAGCTTAGTTCACAGCAGCCTGATAAAAAGGTCTATAATCTCCCCCACTAAGGTCTTGTCAAGTATCTTACACATTATAGATATTAAATTCGTGTTTGCTACTGTAATGCTTGATTAATTAAGAATAAAGAAATGAATGAATAAACAGATAGATAAACTGGGAGAACTTTGTCCAGTAATCTCTGATGCATCAACAAATATGATTATAGACTTCTCCAAAGACAAGATCCTTTTTTAAGAGATGTCCTACATTTCTCTTGAGAATTTAATGGTATTACACGGTGGAAGGAAAGTTCATTTGTCCATAACCAAGCTTCTTGAATGACTTCTCTATTAGGATAATTCTATATTTTCTTTTCATTCATTTTTTAACCTATTCCAATCTGGCTTCACCAACCACTCCACCGTAAATACTGCCATAACTGGCAGCCGCTGTCACCAGTGATCTGCATATCATTCGGTTCTATAGATTTTATGTCCTTGTCTTGCTGGACTGTGCAGAAGCGTTGGCCACAGTTAAGTGTCTTGTCTTCAACACCCTTTGCTTGGCTTTTGCAACATGAAGGTTTTTTAATTTTCTCATTACTTCCATGGCTGCCCTTTCCTCTTCTCTTTTACCAGTCCATTGTTTCAGTGACTTAAATGTTGAAGTTCATCAGACGGCTGCTCCAGATTCTTGTTTCCACTTCTCACACTGTCTCTTGGCAATTTCATTTACTCATGGCTAAAATTATAGTACCATCTAGCCATATGCTGTTGTCTTTCAGGTTTATTTTTTTTCCATCTAAGAATCTCTGACTTGACATCTCCATGAACCTCTAACTCAGTGTGCCCAAAACCATATGTATAGCCTACCCCTACCCCACAGAATCCTACTCCCCCTTCCCTGTTTCCAATCTCAGTGAAAAGCCTTGCCACCCACCATGGCAGGCTATAAAATCTACCCTCTAAATATTTTTTCATCCACTTCTTTCCATCTCTATGCCACCATCATTACTTTTTGAGAGCACAAAAATAACTTTCCACTGCTCTATAAACATCTACTCTTGCCACCCTCAAATCCCCAGAATAGTTAAGGAGATCTTTGTGGGAAATGAAAATCTAATTTTGTAATCTGCTTCAGTAGAACACGCAGTATCTTCGCCCTCAGGACACACTTCCAGATCCTGAGCATGCCTGGTAGGGCCTCCCCTAATCCAGCCGTCATTTATTTATTTCTCCCTTACCTTCTTCTGAAAGAACCCTCAGATGTTATAGCACATTGAAAAAGAGGTTTTCCCTGACTCTTTATATGAGATAAGATGAATATACATACAGAAGATTCCATACACATAAGATTCCCTTAGGCAGCCCTCATCACACTTAAAATTATTGTATAAAGACTACACATCTTGACATATTTGGAGTTCTATGAGAGAAAAGATCAATGTATCTCTTGTTCACTCTTCTGTCCTCAGTGCCTGGCACCAGTTGAGTGCATAATAAATATTGATTAACTGAATATTGAATAACTGAATATGTTCAGAGCATGAACTTGCATTTGAACTTTTCAGTGCAACATGACATTTTGTATGTTCCATGTACATACCACAGTATGTATAATTACATGTTGAAATATGCCACAGAAAAGAGACTCTGAAGATAGCAATGGTACCTATTTTTGCTGCTTTTATCCTACAACATTTACAAAGGTCAAATCTTTATAAGGAATCAGCTAGGAGACTGTATCATTAAGGGCCATATTATATTCATAATTTCCTTTTTAAGGGCAACACAGTGACAACTTGTAAAGTATTCTTGTGTTCTTCTAATAGATACTTTATTTCTATTAGATATTAGATAAGTATTTCTAATAGATACTTTAATATTGCTCTCCTAGATTGATGCAGAGAGGGGAAAAATTGGGCTATGCAATTAATAGTGACACCAAGATGATGTTCTACTTTACTCATTTAAAAAAATCTAGTAACTTTTGAAGTTATAAAAATAATAGATACCCAATGAAGGCAAAGATATGTAAAAGAAACTTCTTCCACCCCCAACCAAATTTACTATCCTGAGGTAAACAAAGTTGACAATCTGTTGTACATCCTTGCAGTCTGTTTTCATGCTTATATAGAGTTATAACTATATATCACTTAGAGACCTTAATATTTGCTTATTTAGAAAAATAGGATTAATAGTATACATTTCTCTGCAGCTTAGATTACTCTTTAAATAACAATTATAAGCACCTTTCAAGATCAATAGATATTCATTGATTTTAAACTACATAGTTTTCCATGGTAATGACAAACACTATTTATTTAATTATATTCTCATTGATAGGCATTTATGTCATTTCCAGGGTTTTACTACTACAAACAATATTGCAAAAAATAGTATTATATAGGCATCATTATATTATACTGCCTTTATTTCTAGAGGATATGTTCTCAAAGTAGGATAACTCAAAGTCTGTATTTGTATTTTTTTATTTTAATAGGCATTATGATCCCAAACAATTGCAGAATTTTATATTTCCAAGATGGCCGCCTTATCCTCACATTGCCTCTCACTACATTTCAGCCCCTCTGAATCTCAGTAGTGCTCTCCTTCTAGTTTCTGAGTTAAGGAACTTCTCCTTCTTCATATTTACCCTAACGGTATTTCTTTCTCTCGATGGTACCTGCTCTACTCTTCCCCAACAAATAAGACTCACGGTTTGTCCTTGACAGCAGAAAACCTAAATGTGGGATAAATCAATCCATGAATAGCTCAGTAAACATACACATTAGGAGATATTTCAAAAATATCCCCATTATACAATTAAGCCTACACTTTGACCAAATTGTTTGCCCAGTAATCTCATCCCATGAAAAGGTGGCCTTTAAAATTATCTCATGTACTCACTCTCTGAAGTGCCTACTGATGAGAGCTTTAGAATGTCTCTATTTTCCTACCTTTTCTCCACTTTCTAGAACCTGAGCTTTCCTAAGATAAAGTTTAAAACCCGTGGTCTTATTAGGTCTTCATGTGTTTTTCTTCTTTCCAGAATCTGTCTTTAACACATATTACAAATTTTCAGAAATGTGATCATCTTCCATTTATATTTATATTACCCAGAACTTATTTCTTCTGTATTAGTTCATCCTCACACTGCTATGAAGAAATACCTGAGACTGAGTATTTTATAAAGGAAAGAGGTTTAATTGATCTACAGTTCCACATGGCCGGGAAGGCCTCAGGAAACTTGCAATCATGGTGGAAGGCAAAGGAGAAGCAGGCATCTTCTTCACAGGATGTATACTTATGAGGTCAATCATAACGGCCCACCTTATTTTCACTTATTCATATGATGCAAGAAATACCCAAGTACTTCTGAGATGATGAGAAGGGTGGGGAGGGGAAGGAGGAGAGAAGAATGAAGGAGGAGAGGAGAGGACAGGGGAGGGTGGGAGAATGAGGGAGGAGGGAAGAAGAGGGGAGGGAGAGGAGTGGGAGGGGGAGGAGGGGGAGAAGGAGGAGGGGGAGAAGGAGGAGGGGGAGGAGGGGGAGAAGGAGGAAGGGGAGGGGGAGGAGGAAGGAGGAAGGGGGAGGGGGAGGAGGAGGAGGGGGAGATGGAGTGAGTGCAAGCAGGGGAAATGCCAGACACTTATAAAACCATCAGATCTCGTGAGACTTACTCACTACCACAAGAACAGGATGGGGGAAACCTTCCCCATGATCCAATTACCTCCACCCGGTTCTGCCCTTGACATGTGGGGATTACGATTCAAGATGAGATTTTGGATGCGGACACATCCAAACCATATCATCTTCTGCCTTTTATTTTCTCCCCATATCTTGAGATCTCTGCTCTGATTAAATCATCATGATATGGTTAGAGTAATTTTTCAAATGTTGCCCTCAGATAAGATACTCAAAAGTGACTATTTTTTCCCAGATAGATGAATATCTTGGTAGAGTTAAGTTCTTGGATTACTATACCTTTTTTTTTCTCAAGTTACTATAGATGTTACCCTCTCTTTGTGCTTAGAGTATTGCAGATAAAAGGTCTGATGCTCTTTTGTTCCTCTTTTCTTTGTAAGTAATCACATCTGTTCAGTATGGAAGCTGCTAAAGTTGCCTTTTAACATTGTAGTTTGGAAATTTCAACTAGATGTATCCAGGTGTCTGCATGTTTCCTTAATCTGGCCTCAGATTCAGTGAACTATTTCAATCTGCAGACTGGTGTTTCTTCATCTTAGATAAACTTTCTTCTATTGTCTATCGACTTATTTCTTCCTTGTACATTCCTTCTTCTCATTCTGGAACTCATACTGTTTATATGTTGGGGATCTTGGGTCTGTCCTCCAAGCCTGTTACCATTTCTCTTAAGGTAGTTTTTGCTCTGTTGTACAGTAGCTCCCCTTAGCTATGAGGGATGTGCTCCAATACCCCCAGTAGATGCCTGAAACCTCAGATGGTACCAAATCCTATATATACTATACAAAAAAACTATGATAAAATTTAATTTATAAATCAGATGCAGTAAGGGATTAAGAACAACAAATAATAATAAAATAGAATAATCATAACAATATACTATTATGAAAGTTATGTGAAAGTGGTATTTCTCTCTCTCAAACTATCTTACTGTACTGTAATCATCTATTTTTGCACCATGGTCGACCATGGGTAACTGAAACTATGGAAGAGCTGTGTTCCTTATTGGCAGAGCTGTGTTCCTTTCTGGATTCTCTAGGAAATAATCCATTTCCTTGCCTTTTAAAGATTCTAGAGGCCACTAATATTTCTTGGCTTATGGTCTTTTTCTGTCTTCTAAGCCAGCAACATTGCATCTCTTTGGCCATATTTAGTAGTCAATTCTCCCTCTTACCCTTCTTTTCTGCCGACTTTTTTCACTTTTAAGGACTCTTGTGATTACATTTAATCATAATCATCCAGATGAGGCCATCTGGATAATCAAAGATAATCTCCCCATCTCAGGGTTCTTAATCACATCTGCAGATCATCTTTTGCCGTGTAAGGTAATATTCACATATTCCAGACATTAGGATATGAATATCTTCAGGGGCCCATTACTCTGCTCACCATACCTGTATTATGAAATGGTCCTTACATTACATCCTTTAAACCTCCAATTCTGTAAACAACAATAATTAGCTGAAAGATAGATGACAATGATGAGTGAAAGGAGAGCTCAAATAGGCCTAGTGATCATTATGCTTTTTCAGAAATGTTTCCTGTTAGCCTTCATAGAGTTTATTCATGACGTTTATTCCCTGGTACAGCATTCTCCATACTCAGTCTGGAGTTACCATGGTAAGAGTGACTAACCACATGCTCTTGTTCTCTTATAGAATCCAGTGAACATGAAGACAAAAGTGCAGGTGCCTCAGGGGAGATGCCCTCCCAGCCTTATCCTGCACCAGTGTACAGTCAGCCTGAGGAGCTGAAGGAGCAGATGGATGACACAAAGCCAACTAAACCTGAAGACAATGAGGAACCAGACCCATTGCCTGATAACTGGGAAATGGCCTATACAGAGAAGGGCGAAGTCTACTTCATTGAGTGAGTTTCACACATTTCTTTCAAGAGTGCCAAAAAGGTCATAGCAGGATATAAATGCTGTAGCAAGTTAGACATGGAAAAAAAAAAAAAAAAGAAAACATGAAATTCTGGTAACAGCTTTCTTATTTGGGAGAGAATAGTGGGATAGTGCCTTAACACAGTTAAGCATCCTAGAATACAGATATAAATCAAATAATGGATTAAATAATAGTACCCTACAATCTCTTATAACTAAAAAAGACAAATCTCCACGTGATGTTATTATTGAATTAGGAATAGTCTAGATATCATGAGAAAGCGCTTACTCAACTCCTCCTAAGACCCCCATCTTGTCGAAATGAAAATTTTTTCCTATTATCTAAGCCAGTTGCAGGAATATCCACCATCAAGTCCAGGAGTTTAATAAAATGCAACTATTTAAAGTAATAGGTCACAAAAGAAAAAATATTGATGTTGTTTCTTTGGTTGGTTGTTTATCTTTGAGACAAGGTCTCACTCTGTTGCCCAGGCTAGAATGCAGTGGCACAATCACAGCTCACAGCAGCCTCGACCTCCAAGGCTTAAGCAGTCCTCCCGCCTCAGCCTCCTGAGTAGCTGAGGCCACAGGTGCATACCACCATGCCTGGCTAATTTTTGTATTTTTAGTAGAGGTGGGGCTTTGCTTTGTTGCCAAGGCTGGTCTCAAACTCCTGAGTTCAGGTGATCACCCACACTGGCCTCACAAAGTGCTGGGATTACAGGGGTGAGCCACTGCGCCCAGCCAAAGAAAATGTTTTTAGCATTTGACCCCGGTGTCAGATGTCAGTATAATAATTTGGCTTTGTATAGTTCATTATACTTCCTTTTACTATATTCCATTGTATTAGTTGCTTACAATTTTTATGACTTGCTAAGGAAACTGTGGTGCAAATCCTGGATGTCTTGGTAATACTCATCCTAATGTTTCTTTTAGGACATTTTTAAAAAATGTAATTTTTGTATACATCTTATTAATAATGTCAGGCTTTTCTTTTCTTTAGCTTCTAGGATTAAAACAACTTTTTGAAAATTCCAAAATAGAAAATCTTCACACAAAATTAAATTATTGATATGCACAAAACAACCAAAATGTTCATTAGTAAGAGTAAAAACTGAAACTAATGTGAATGAACAACGCTTTTCCTCTCAAAGTTGTATAAGCCTCAAAGAGAGAAAAGAATAGAAACTGAAGTTTTTAGTGTTGACAGTGGATAAAAATATGAAAACTCTGATTATTTAAGAAATACATTAAAACTGGATTTTCTTTTCCAACCTGGATTGATTTATAACTTAGATCTCTATAGGCAGAATTCAGTTGTGAAATTGAAATGTTACCACATACCAGTATTTAATTCTCACGTGAAGTTGGAAACTCTGAATCATGTGACCACGGGACTACATAATCAGGTAATTACTCAGTGCTCTGCTTGACTCCAGCATGGATGAGAAACACAATGTTTTGTAGAAAATGAATCAATAGCGTTCACCTTTCAGCAAATGTTCTAATTTTAAAAGGAGTAAGAATCTCTTACATTATTTCTTATTGCTGTAATCAATGACCAAGGCATCTTTTATCAATTAACTGGAAAATAGAATGTTTAAAAAGGTGACCTATTAAAAATCATCATATCTAGAAACATAATTTTGATATTGATAAAGACAGCATGACATCATTGCAGACCAGAAGTCAAAATACAAATCTTAGATATGAGATCACAAATAGATGTTCAGAACAATTGATGTTTGGAATAAGGAAGCTGATGACATACATAGTTTTATTATGTAAGACAAAGGGATTAAGGCTATATGAAAATAATAAAAGGAAAGCAGCATGACAAGTTGATTAAAGACTATTTTCTTACAATGTTTCCAATGATGCAATCATAAAAACCTTTTTGTGTGTGTGATTATTAAGTAAACTTTCCTCTTTTAACTACATCAGGTTTTGAGGTTGTGAAGAAAAAGAACTTCAAAAGACAGAACTTATGTTCCAGGTATATAATAAGTAGTGAGGCTCGGTCAGGGCTTGAGAGAATCTAGCAAAATGATTCTATGACTCGTCAGTCAGCCAGTGTTGGCATTCAAACATATGTAAGATTTTGTCCTTGCTTTCAAACTTGTTGGCAAGATGGGGAAGAGAGACAAATAGTTATAAACACTTGGTCAACAATTTCTGAATTTTGTGATACTATTCAGGGAAGCCAAAGCTTACAATAGATTTAAGATATAAAAGGGGCACCACAGAGAATGTGAAATAACATAGACTTGAAAAGTTAACAATGGCTAGATAGAGCATTCCAGGTATGGGAGCTGTCATTACAAAGACGAAGTCCCTAGGTGTATTAGGAATGGTGGGGAAACCCCTGACCCTACTAGAGAAGTACGTATTAGTTGGCAAATCCCAGGAAATAACTGCTTAGTTTTTGTTTCACTGGATCGTTAGTGCTTTTGAAAGGCAAGCAAAGGAGTGGCATTTTGTTGTTGTTGTTGTTGTTTGAGGTTGTTTTTTAATCTTCCTAATGTTGGAGGAAAGGACTGGTGGACATTATTAGGAGCAGAGATGGATAGAGGTGGAAAATTAAAACAAAATGGAGGAAACAATTTCATCTGTGGCGAAAGAGCTGATGCTGAGGGAGACTAAGGTGAAAGAAGGAGCCTGGAGTCATGGTGGAAGTGACTGTGTCTGGAAAGTGATTAACAGAGGAGGCAGGATCTAGGTAGTCTGCGACGCCTGTTTAAGGTTCCTCCACAGACTGGAGGCATCCCCGCCCGCCTGCTCCCCAACACCCTCCACCTTTCCGTCGGTTTGTGATTCATCTGTCTTTCATACAGGTTACCTTGGAACCTCAAGATTCGGTGTGATGAACTCAGGTATCACAGAGCGGGCAGTGGATCAGCGTCTTTTTGTCTGGTCCTTCATATCCATACCATCACCACCAACAACGTTGCACTTTCCCCTCTCTCTGCTTATGGTTTACTGTGCTTTACTTTTTCTTTAGTATTCACTGATTTTCTCCTGTCTGTTTTCACTCTTTGCCCTGGAATGTTCCTTCCTTTCCTAATTGCATTTAAATCAACATTTCCACCCATTGTCATTGATCTGTGAGTACCTTTGCTTCTACGTCAAAGAATTCTTATGTAACTGACAACCTCTATACTATGAAAGGCCCTTGGAAGCAGATCTTGTAGAATACAAGATTGTATTCTACAAGAGATTCTAATAGAGACAGTGATTGGGGAGGGAGCATGGTTGAGCAATAAGACATGTCTTAAGGACAAAGCCACCATGTGTCTCAGAGGTAGTCCTGAAGTAGTTATGTACCAGAAAGCACGATAGAAAGGGAAAGTAGAAATATGTTCACATTGTGGGATGGCTCAGTTAAGCTACTTAACATATGCATTACCTCACATACTTGTCGTTTTCTGTGTTGAGAACACTTAAAATCTACTTTCAGCCATTTTCAAAAACATAGCACTTATGATTTTTATCAATTAAGTAACTAAATAAATAAAACGTTTTTTAAAGGAAAGGTAGAATACCATAAGAGGAAGGTAAACCAGAGGGAAAAGAAAGGAGAAGAAAAATGAGAGAGATTTGTGAGGGAAGAAGTGCTGACATCAGTAAAAACTTTTCTCTTGTACAGATATTGTGAGAGCTGCTTAGAGTAATGAAAGTCTCCTCTGGCAGGTCCTACCCTTTAATTAGACTTTGTTGAAGTCTGTATCCTGTGAAATGAAGATCATGACAAAACAGAAAATAAGTGAAACGGAGGAGAATGATTCTTTGGGTCTGTGTATAAGACAGATAGATAGATAGATGGATAGATAGATAGATAGATAGATAGATAGATAGATAGATAGATAGATAGAATAGTTATTTCTAAATAGAACAAAGGAACTCTACACTGAAACATTACATATGTAGTTTTAAAAGACGTATTAAACAGTATAGGTTTTGAATTAAGGTAATAAGCAATTCCATTTACTTGTCTTTTTTATGCAATAATGTTTTGAAATATGTATTGGTTTATGTGATACTGCAAAATAGTTATATGGCTCAGTCCTTTAGAAGTTCCGCATTTAAGAGGTGAAATTTTAGAGGTTCTTCATTTAAGAGGGAAAGGTTTTTTCTGCTCTCAGCAACCCTGGTAAACTAGTGGGCCAACTATGTTTCCCACACTACTCAAATTACTTCTTTTGATGAATGATAAAAGCAGATTTCTTCTATCCTATAGAATGACATTTAATTGGAAAAGGAGAATTGCTGAGAAAATACTTTTATGCAGCATAATTTTAAATTTCAAGTGAACACACTGTTCCAAACATGCTTTAAAATAGTAATAATGTCTTATGTTTCATAATTTTCAGGAGACTTTTAAATGTATAATACTGTGTAAAACCAGTAATCTCTTTGACTCATGTCATCGTCTTCATTAACATTATCTTTGAAATAGGCAGTATATTAATTGTAAATTCACATGAGAATATGTGAATTCAAATGAGTTATTATATATCAAGCACCCACCTTTTTAAGGATGTATTCGGGTTACCTTAACAACAATAGTTCATCTGTTAAGCGTTTTTACTCCATTCACTTAATCCTCACTTTATGAAACTGAGGCTTTTAGAAGTAACTACTTGCCAAAAAGTCAGACATAGCCAGGGCTCTTTGATTCTATTTGTTCAACAGAGGTTTGTTGGTCATGTGTTATGTCCTGGGAATCATTCTAAACCCTGAGAATACAGTAGTCAAAAAAACTGACAAGATTCAGACTTTCATGGGATATAGACTGTCTCCATGGTCCTTGTTCTTAACCAATGTGCTGTGATGCCTACTTCACATCATCACCACCCTATAAAGTGTCTGGTTTATCCACATTTCATAGACGAGACTTTGAGGCATCCTTGGACAAATTAACATTCCCAAGGTCACATAGCTCTTTCACTCTACAAAGTCATTCCCATTATCTCATACTACCTCCGATAGAAACAAACATTGGCTGAGAAAAAAAGTAAACTTTTATATTACAAATAGTATTTGTTTTATAAGTTTCTTGGCCAGCAATTCACTACTCCAGAGGCTAAATGTTCCATAAAAGAAGAGCTGCCACAGGGTTAATCTGGATTGACATGCTTTGGGAATCCCATTAAATTACTTCTTTCTTTGGGAGTCAGTTTAGTTAGTGACACAAAAGAGACTGCTATTGCTTTGGCAAAAAACAAAAAGACAACAAGAACCTATTTGTTTACTGCCATCTTCCTGAATGGCAGTGAACACTATGTCATCTTAAATAACAGATTTTTAAATGCAGGCTTTTGAAACTGAAAATGACATCTGTGAAAAATGTCATGGCTGTATATGATTTACAAATATTTGTCAGGGCTGAATTTGCTTTTAAATTCTAAACAAACACACGATTAGTTTATGTTTCTTTTTGTGTTCCTATTTCTGTATCTCCTTAAGTTTTAATTAAATCACCAATTACCATTTCCGAAAAACATTAAACATCATTTATTAAAGAAAAGATAAAATACTTTGGAAATTTATTGCAGAGAAATATAAAATCAAATTTTTGGTATGCAGCAACACCAGAAATATACTTTCTCATTCTATACTTGACATATCGTACTAGTCACAAAATCTGGTCTAGGCTTACTGTCAATCGTATTACAAAGACAGGAGATACATTGAATATTTTTTCATATATTTTTTTCTTGTGCCTGCACAAGATTCTGGTATAATTCCCAGACAGAAAATAAATGTTTTAGACAAAACAGTGTGCAATACACATCCACAATATCCAAAGCAATATTTGTAATGAAACTTCTTTAAAAATATTTTCTAAACACATGAAAGATAAAATGGCAAATGCAAATATTCATATGCTCCAGAGAAATCGTAGGAATATTATTTAGGCAACAACCACTAAAGAGCTCATTGACAGTAGCTTTATTTGTATATTATCTACATATAGATAGAAAAAAATGGTGAAACTTTGGGTGAATGGAGTCTTGAAGGAACAAGTTTGCCCTGTTTATCACCAATTAGATATATCCGATCATTGCCTTTAATAATTATTTTGAAATGATGATATAGAAGGAAGAGAAAGTCTTTTGGAAAATGTTATAATCATCCTGAGGATTTTATTGACTATGGTGTAAAATCTACTCAATTTATATACCTTTAAAAATTACTGTTTGTCAGCAAACTAACACACGAACAGAAAACCAGACACCGCATGTTCTCACTCATAAGCGGGAGCTGAACAATGAGAACACATGGACGCAGGGAGGGGAGCATCACACACCAGGGCCTGTTGGGGGACGGGGGCCTAGGGGAGGGATAGCATTGGGAAAACTACCTAATGTGGATGACAGGTTGGTGGGTGCAGCAAACCACCATGGCATGTGTATACCTGTGCAACAAACCTGCACATTCTGCACATGTACTCCAGAACTTACAATAATAATAATAAAAGTGTTTTTTAAACCTAAAGTCAAGTCATCAATCTGTTACTACTGTCTCTGAACGTATATCACTACTGCTATTGAAACCTTATCATCCACAGACATTTTGAGTTGCTATTGACTCCAGAATATTTACCTGAACCTTGTTTATCTTGTTCAGAAGATTGTTTTATGCAATCAAATGTCATTGGCTTTAATCTCTTGTTATTCTTACGGCGTAGTATTTCCCGGGGGTGGGGAGGGGGGCTGGGAAATACCATTTAACTATCAGTTTAAGATTGAGATTCAGAATTGGCTATTTGGAGGACTTATTAATCATTGTTTTAAGTCTGTTTCTAGTTTTAGAGAAAACGGAGCAAAGGAAAGGAATGTGTTTAATAATAAAAGTTTTTCATTTCACTAAGAAAATTTCAGTTGATGAAATTGAGTTTTTCCAATAGTTGTACAGCAGTGAAAACATTTTGCTCTGGCAATATTAAAGAACAAAAGAAAAGAAAAGGAAACAGAAAGAAATTAGAAAGGAATGGAGAGCATGTTTTAATATTAGGTTTGAATTAGGTTACCCTTGAGGATCTAGTTATGTATATACCTAAGAAATGGAAAGAAGGTTTGTACCCTGACTGGACAAACACTAGAGTGAATGAAAACTGGAACAGAAGAATAGAATATGGCATGATCTATAAGAAAATTTTAAATTTTGCTCCTAACAAATACTGCATCCATTGATAGCATTTCTTAATAACATAATTCTTTAATATAGCTTCTAAGACCAAATATTCATATGTAGATTATAGGAATCAGGTTTCCAAAAAGACTTCATTTTAGAAAAATATTCAGATATGAATGAAGAAAATTTGATTTGAAAGTGATTCAGGACTGGGCACGGTGGTTCATGCCTGTAATCCCAGCACTTTGGAGGCCAAGGCAGGCAGATTGCTTGAGCTCAGGAGTTTGACCCCATCTCTACAGAAAAATACAAAAAATTAGTCAGGTATGTGGCATGCACCTGTAGTCTGGTCCCAGCTATTTGGGAGGCTGAGGCGGGAGAATCACTTGATCCCAGGAGGTGGAGGTGGCAGTGAGCCAAGATCATGTCGTTGCACTCCTGCCTGGGCAATAGAGCCAGATCCTGTCTAGAAAAGGAAAAAAAAAAAAAAAAAAGAATAGAAAAGAAAAAGAAAGTGATTCAAATACAGAATTTAAGTTTATAAGGAGAAAACTTTCCAGTGACAGTGATATTATCAATACCTCCTCAATCACAGTGCTCTCTTTTGTCTCTATGCACATGGAACTTAATATCATACTTACTAAGTGCAAAGCATTTACACTTAAGGAATTTAAGTAGTGCTTAACTATCCATAAACAGTAGGTAAAGTTCTGTTTCTAAACTACTGGCAGAAGCTGGGAAACAGACTCTTGATTACTATTCCAGGGAGTGAAATGAAGCACCTCAGCATAAAAAGCCAAGTGTGAGGTTCCAGATGCCTCTGGTTTCAGACCACTAAAAAAAACCTTGTACCTGGAAACCAGATATATCTGGGTTTAATGCTAGCTGACTCCTTCAGTTTCACGCACTAGCTCTTTAGCCTTGGGCAAGTTACCCACCTTCCCCCAACCTGGGTTTGTCCGTCTGTAAAATGGAATTCATAATGCTTAGCCACAAAGGTTCATTAGCATTAAATGAGGGGACATATCTGAAAGTCCTGCTGCTTTCCCTGACACAGTAGACAATCGAGAAATGACACGGGATGGTGAGAATAACTTTGCAATGGTGTGCTGCACTGTAAATAGCTTTTCTTGTTGAAATGAAGCATGTTCTACGTGAGAAGAATGCTTTCTCAGAAGATAGGATATTAACCTGCTTCTTCTGTCGGTTTGGCAAAAGTTA
The DNA here is from genome assembly GCF_006542625.1 of Nomascus leucogenys. NCBI lineage: Eukaryota > Metazoa > Chordata > Mammalia > Primates > Hylobatidae > Nomascus > Nomascus leucogenys. The sequence continues at coordinate 50,426,253 of NC_044393.1, forward strand.
AGCTTACAAATTGTACAGAAACGTCTGCTCATTGCTGATCCGCCTATTGCATATTTTCAAGGCCATTCTGATACGAATTTAAACTAGAAATGCAGACTTGACTGAAATTTCACTTCTGGCTTACTCTAGTCCTCTAGACAGACCTAGCGTTTAGTTTAACATCAGAGAAGAGTTTGGGATATGCCCATATGATAAACCATTGTTTTTGGTTTTCATCCAGGTTTTTAAATATGACATTGACTGGACTTAAATAGCCACTGGATTTTCACTTGACATCTCACTTTTCAGGATCATCACATTAGCTTTATCCTAAAATGAAGTAGTATATTAGTATGATTCAAAATTCCTAGAAAATATTTATTGCATTGTCCAGCTGGAATAACAAAAGTTTATGTGCAAATGTAGCCTATGTATGTGTAAGTGTCTCTGTTAAAGAAACTTGAATTGAAATACAAAATTAGCATTGGCATTTTCTTTTCCTGGCATTTATGTGACACACAGTTTGAGTAGATACAGAAAACTGATGTCATGCACCTGAATCTGCCCTAGCTAGGAACTGAAAGGAAATAACCTCCTTAAACTTGAAAGATAGTACGCAGAATGTGGAAGAATCCCTCAATTATCCCATTTTGAACACAGTTTCCTGCCCGACATTTAATTTGGTTTTCAAGTGGAATTATTAAGCTTTAAAATATGTAATTTAAGGGAAGTAGAAGAGCTGGTTGGTCTGTTGTCTCCCAGTGCATTAAAAATAATCCTCTTTGCAAGGAATCTTGGAGGAGCATGCAAATTACAAGGCTGGTGAGAACTCCTATTGAAAAATACTGTGCTGGATCTTCATGTGATGTTTAAGACAATTACTGGAGGTAACTGCTACCCACATTGCTTTCAGAATCATTTCTGAAGATCAGCTAAAAATGGTGTTAACTATAAGAGACTCAATCTGTCAAAATGTATTAAAGTGACATACCGTTAATGCTAGTTCAACCTAAAAAAAATCAGCCTGTAATGAAATGCTTTATATAGACTCAGGAAAGCTGGAAAATTCACAGTTCTCTACTAAATTAGCCAGTATTTGAGACCCATGGTGGTGTGCAATAGAAATGGTAATTTGACTCTCTGCAGTGGCTTAGTAATGTTCCCTTAATACTTACCCATGGATGTGTTTGCTTTTGTGAATATATCTAAGGGGCCTAGAAATGACTTTTCTCCAAAAAGAGGAAAGGATTTGGAAGAAGCAGGTGAGGACAAAAGGAAGAGAAATGTATTTTCCTTGCTTACTTCCCAACATTTCTCCCCATCTCATAGAAACATAGACATCAACACACACATACACACACACCCACACAATCTGGACGGAGGCATACCTATAAAGAGCAATTTTAAGTGATTTTTGTTTTATTTAAATGAGAGCAGCAAACACTGAACCGGTGCCCCTATCCTCACATCAGGAATAGTCAGAACCTGCATCCTCAAGCTTCAATTCTTTAGTTCAGAAGAAAATGCTAGATTATATTGACATGCAAACGAGGGCCAGAGCCAGATGAAAGTGTCTGCAATACTTTATATCCTTCTAAAACTTGATAATGAAGCACCACCAGATTTTACAAGGGTCAAATTGAGGAAAGATAAAAGCTGGCATGCTCTCCTGTTGATTTATTATTTGATCAAATTCACAGCCTTTATCCGATCAACTTATTAGAGCCCTGTTGAGAGGCATTTATCATCGAAGAGCCCTTAAATGTTAAGAATGTGATGGAGAATACTTCCTCTTTATTCCATGTGAAAGTCAGAAATAAAATGGCATCTTCTTCAGGAGCAGAAACTTCATGACCCAAGGGTCTTTATGTCACAGTTCTCAAATCAAAGATGGCTCTATACCTAAACAGATGGGATGGATGATCATTCAGAAAATGCTATTTGAAGAGTGATTTAACACCTTGGAATAGCTTTCTGCTACCCATCTTGACTCCATCCTCCCTCCTTCCTGGCTTGAAAGTTCCTCCATTAAGAAGGAACTTGGTTTTTACACTTGTGATTAAATATACTGCCTGGGTGAATTGTCTAACCTTTACTGTAAGTACAGATTGGTTTATCAGATTATCTAGCTAACATTTGTGGTTATGATTGGCAACATATAGTTAAATTTCATTAAAGAAAGAGAATACATGTGAAATTTACATCATCATTATCATTTTGACCTCCTTACCACTGTAGTAAAGTATGCCTATTACCTGGCTCTGATTTCTATTTCCATCCTCTCTTCATTCTTCCTTTCATGTTCCATTCATTGGCCTTCTGACTGTTCCCTAGAAAGGCCTCACACTTTCCCACACCTGTGCCTTTGCTCATTCTTTTCCCAAACCCCTCACACATGTCACATTCTTGACAATTTGTCCATCGGTAGATGAGATCCCTTGAGACAGCTGTACACAGTAAATATTTTAGCTCCAATGAGCAGTTATGTGAGCCATGAGTGGTTCTTGAATTGTAATGTGCATGAGAAGTACTAGGAGCGCTTGCCAGTGATGGAGATTGTGTAGCCCCACCTCAAAGATTCTTATTTGATAGTTCTTTGAGGACCCAGAATATGCATTGTTAATATGTGTTATCCACCAGGTAATTCTAATGCAGGTTATTTCACAACCACTTCAAAAAACACTACTTTAAGAATATCTCTCCTTTACTTTTTAAATTTCTGGCAGAAGTCTTACAAGAAAACATTTTTTCAAAAATATTATTTTATCATTAATTTCTGGAAATTCCATTTCAGAAACATTAGAATGCAGGCAGTCTTATCCCCTACCTTCTGAGCTGGGTTGAAAGTATTTGGATGAAAGACAGTTTAATGCGAGTTAATAAAATTGCTATTAATCACTTATTGAGAAAATGCAGGAATCCCAAGAACATGCTATAATCTGCATCACTTTTGTACTGCCTCTGCCAGCTCTGTAGTTAAAGAGTAACAAAACAACTGTTTATGAAAAGGGTAGGTTTAAGATGAAAATAATTCTTTTGCAAAACTCAGGAAACATTATCAGAGCCTGTGGACTGTGCTCTTCCAACTGGAGAATCCTGTATTTGTAATAAATTCCTTTTGCTCTGGATGAGTTCTGCATTTTCAATGAGGTTAACTTGGCAACATTCTAGTTGATTTTAATAAAAATAGCTGCTTTGAGGACAGGGAGCTGAGGTTGCCAAATTTACAGCTGCCTTGCACAATTACTCTTACACCTCCTTCAGGGCTGCTTAGAACCAGTAAGCAAATTAAGTGTATCGATTGCAATTTTGTTGGACTAACCCTGCTTTTTTTTTCCTAAGGAATAAACTTGATTCCTTTTAGTATGTGTCTGTTCAGAGTGATCTCTTTTCTTTTCAGCCATAACACAAAGACAACATCATGGCTGGATCCACGACTTGCGAAAAAGGCTAAACCTCCAGAAGAGTGCAAAGAAAATGGTAGGTTATTAAGTTTTTATGGTGTTTAAGCAATGTGCTTTGAGACTGTTTGTGTTTCTTAAACGAGAGTCTCACCTGAAGAGGCAATAATCTAGTTGAAACAATTTTAACGATGTAATGTTTAATGCTCAGATAAGAGAGAGAATTAACTCGGCATTTCAGCAGGGCCATGTGGTTTTGCTTTTTCTCTCTGAGGAGACTGTGCTGAATATCACATCTCTGTCATCTCTGTTGGTTCTGTTTGACTCCTGGCCTGACTTTCCACCACCTACTAAGGACTTTTTGTTTGCAATACGTCGCTCTGAGGACTCTGATCTTTTAATTGGAGTCAGATATGATGCATAAGAGAAACAGTTTGTGGCACTATAATGTTTGATTTTGTTTTGAAAGGCTTAGCATTCTAGCAGTTATTAAGGACTCAGAAATATAAAGACATGCTTTCCTTGAATCAAGCATTTAAATAAAATAACCAGTTGCCTGAATGTCTTAGATTATCCTTAGTGTTTTCCAGTTCTCAATATTCTAATATTGACCTTCTTTAAAATAGACTGTTTTCATGCATGTGAAGAATTTTTTGAAAATAATTTTGAGGACTAGATGAATGTAAACCTTGTTTTTAAATTTGTAAATTATATGGGTGAAGTCTGTTACTGATGATACTTGTAATTTTTTTAAATATTGAGTTTAATTTTAAAGGAGCACTTATAGTTTAGCTAAGATGATCAGTAGCATACTCTCTGATGATTTATTATTTGACCACATTCACATACTTCATGTGATTAAATTATTAGAGCTCTGTTCAGAGGTTTCTGTCATTGAGGAGCTCTTAAAGGTGAAGAAAACAGCAGAGAATATTTGAACTTTAAACAAAGTTTTTAAAAAGTTAACTTTTAAAATAGTATCTCATTCTAAAAGGCCTTTCTTTTCAAGCATAATTCTGACTTTCTCAGATACTATCCACATTCCTATGTTATAAGGTAACTGTTCACAGGCTAGGGACTGAGTTAAATTAAAAATTAGAGATTGTAATTTATATGAACACATATAAATGTACAAATATCCAGTTTTAGTCTATATTTAGTTTTGTATTCATAGCCGTATTTGTACCTTTCTGTATAATAGTACAACTGTATGCAGTTGAATCCTGTAAAATTATTGTATGACCTGAACTTTTAAGCATGATTGGGTTATATTTCATTGACACCAATGAAACATGTGTTACAAAATGTGATAGTCTGAAAATTAACATGACCTGTTCTAACTGGGAGTTATGATTTACTTATGCCACAGTTGTAAAACCTTAATATATTCTAATTAAAGTGAATTTAACAATTTTGCAGTTCTGTGACCTGTTGAACTTCTCAGCTGTCTTGCGCCTTTGAGTTGTTCTTTTTATTATAAAAAGCTATTAAAGTCAATTTTAAAATCCTGAGAGAGATGCAAGCATAACATATTACATAATTATAATATTTCAGTGTTATTTGTTTTTCCCACATCTCTGCTTATCAGACTTAACAGGATGGTAGGTGCCTAAAATATGATGCTGGTGTCCTCTGAACCAAATGTCGTTGAGAAACAAGTTCTAGAACTCAGTTTATAGATCAGGATGATTTGTAACTTAGTCAACTGCTATTTGTTTTCATTTACTACAAAATAAATAATTCCTAGACTCTATTCTTTATATTATTGGACTGTTTTTACGGTGGAAACTAACATCTAGTTTGTTAGAATGTTATTATTCTGGACACCTATTTTAAGTTTTCTTGCCAAGAAAAGTGCTTTTAGGTAATATTGTTACCTATGTTTTACTTTTCTTTAAATGACGTAGATTAGTATTACTTATTTATAACACTGATGTTAATGGATGCTATTGAACTTGCCAGTTAAGTCATGATTCTTCATATGTGCCACACTTCGGCTCAGACAAAAGTTAGTACAGTAATTTTCTGAATGCAGGAATATATATAAAATGTGTATTAAAAAATGTAGAGGCTCTGATGATGACATCTTTTTCCAGCAAAGATTTGCCCTTCGTCTGCAAGGCAGATAGAGTGAAAGCTAATTACCCTAATCCAAACCAGAACTGAGCCAACTTGAGGTTGGGTTGAGTTTGCCCTGTTCTTTGAGTGTTTGGCCACCAGATTTTTCAACTAACAGCCTAGTGCAGGTTGGCAAACATTTTCTGTAAAGGGCCAGGCGATAAAGATTTTAGAAAACGTTTTGCAAGTCATCCAGTTTCTTTGCACTCATTGTGCAAAAGCACTGTATGTCAATATACAAAGGTCATGCATGTGTTCTGATAAGGATTTATGTATGGACATCAGAATTTGAGTTTTGTATACTTTCTTTTTCTTTTAACCAGAGGAAGCAGGTTTTATTGATGGGTTGTCTCCTGAAACCAGAAAGACTGTGTACTCTATTCCAGTTACCCCCATGCCTCCAGGACCCCATGTTATTCCACTTGAGGGGAGGATAAAAATTGCCTCTTGATTTTCCAAAGCCCAGTCTTTCCCTTCCCTGTGTAGCCTTAGAAACTCAGTAGCAATGCTGTTTGGTGTTTTGGCTTTTTTTTTTTTTTTTCCTTCTGCTGCAGCCACTTCGTATCACCTAGAGGTGGAGAGTGTCCTGGGAAGCAGTTAGATGAGTTAAGTGTGATACACAGGAGAACAGGATTTTAGCCTATCAAAAGTCCCTCTGCCCTGCCTCAGTGGCTTGGTCCTTCGTTGGTTACATTTCTCTTTGTGCTGGAATACCCCCTTCTGAATCAGATCAGGGATTTCCACTGCCAGCCATGGACCCGGCCCCAGAGCCATGAGATGAGCTAGTTCAAATTTGGGTACGTTCCTGGCCCACAAAGATTTGAAATCATCCGTCAGGCAATTTTGCCACCTCTGTACATCTTTGCTGTCTTTCCATCCAGCTCAGGGACTGCAATTTCTGGGGTAGTAGTAAGATATATGATAGGAATTTCAAACTTGACGTCAAACTCACATTTTAGGAGGTCATGGATATACCAACATTTTCCAAACCACCAAGTCCCTACCTTGCTAGACTCCAGTTGGAACCATCATTGTCGCCATTCTTGTTGTTCTCCACGTACCAGATAAGGGTCTGATATTCCTCCTTCAGTCGCTGCACCCACAACTCCCAATCTTGGGGTCCTGCATTAGTCTTCAGTGCCAGAGTCTCAGACACAACATGTCAGGAGGCCTCATCTGCCATCTTGGGCCAGGGCGAGTTTTGTATACTTTCACATAATGAAATGTCCTTCTTTTGATTTTTCCTCAACTACCCAAAAATGTGTAAACTGTTCTTAGCCCATGGGCCACACAAAAATTGGGGTGGGCTGAATTTGATCCACAGGACAAACCCTATCCTACCATGTTTGTGTGGGACTCTACTCTTGGCAGGTCTTGAACACCAATATTTTTAAATATTTTTCTTCTCAGGATTGTCAGACTCCCAAAAATCTGAGGTGCTTTTCAGGGGATTTAGCTTAACTCTTTTGCTCTAGATCCTGCAGCTCCAGAATTGACAAATGTCAGGAGATAACTGACTGACTGTTTGAAATCTCTCACATCTATATTTGTCACTGCAGTGCCTCCAGAGTCCTCACTCTTCTGGTTTCTTTAATGTCCAGCAGCGGCCTTCTTCCCAGGCCAAGTCTATACTATTCTAAGAGCCCAGACTCAACAAAAGCAGCTGCAAATTCTTCCTTCACCTCTCCAGGGTTCCCTTTTGAGAATCTTAGACCTTCTAGACCATGCTGCTTCAGCTAGTTTCTGATTTCTTTAAACTGCTAATTTTTTTACATTTTATCTAGACTTTCTGTTTTCTCATGTCTAATAAGCTACTCCATCCTATCTGGTAGCAGAAACTTTAGTGCAGTAATTTTAAAATTGTACATTTTGGATGTTACTGGACTGGATGTCATAAAATCTTTACTGTTATCCTAATTTATATTTTAATAACTGAAGATTATATATTATTTTTTCATATATGTGTGCTTATTATGTATGAATGTATGGAGGTATGTAGTGTATGTGTAGATATGTATCTGGAAATGTTTGCATCTTCAGATCTGTTTACATAAATGAGTAAAGTTAATTCCTGTTCAATTAATATAAGAAGAAGACAAGTGAAAGAGAGATGAGAGGGGATACTAACGAGACTAGAAAAAAAACTAACAAAAGTTTTCTCATTGGTATTAAGGAGAAACAGGACACGGATGGCTCAGTACAAATGTATATTAAACAAGCACTTATTCTACTGACAGTAAAGCAATCATTTTGCCTTTTTACTTAAAGGATAATACTGCAACTAAACGTAAAAACATACTTCCTTCTCTCACAATAGGGTTGGAAATACTGAAGTCATTATGTTCTGTGCATTTGTCATAGCTCTGTACACTTTTGGAGTTTTAGCACCAGTCTACATGGCAGAAAAAAACGTCTCCACCTACTACTGGATTCTAATATTAGTATTTGGGGGAGTGCTGTTTAGCAAGCCAATATAGTCTTTTTTAAAATGCCACAGAAATAGCAGTTAACCACTAAATAACTTGGATGCAAGATTGGTTAAAGTGTGTATAAAGCCCCATCATATTTCTCCTTTCAGAGTCAGTAACATGGGATCCTCCTGAGACATTTTCAATCACAAGCATTTCTGTGCTGACCTCCCATGAGCATTGCTGGGTTAGAATCCATATCAAAAGTGAATTAAGCCTTGTAAGACCATTCTTAAAGTTGAGATGTTATTAAACCCAATAGGATCACACTATAATGTACAGGAGAAGAAATTGTTTAAGATTTGGAGTCAGGAAAAACTGTTTCAAACCCAAATCTGTGGGTTCTTGGGCAAGGTACTTAATCTCTGGGAGCCTAGATTTTCTTACTTGTAAATGGCAGTTATACCTCTTTCATGCAGATTTACCTTCACATGTTGGAAGCACAATGATTGTAGCACCATAAATTCTAAATAACTGCTCATTTTCTTTCCTTCAGGTAGAACTCTGAGCCAGCAAATGAGCCCTATAGAAGATGACTGGGAAAAAATTCAGAATAGTTATCCTACCTTAACAGCTTTGAATTACTATAGAATGTCCTGGCAAAATGGAAATGAACAAATCCATATAGGCTAAAATTATCCATCTAGCTTATTCCAGCCTGATAGTAATACACTGGGGGGTTTCCCCCTTCAACCTGTTAAGCTGTCTCTAAATTTCCATGAAGTTATAATTATATCTGCATGAACTGGGTGGCTTTGTTTCTGTATTCAATATGTATGAATTTTAACTGAGTTTTCTTATGTTACTACGGGAAAAAAATTACATAATCTTAACCCATTTAGCTGCATGAGTAGTGCATTTCAATTTGAATTAACTAATGCTTTGAACTAATTAATTAATCTATCTTTTTATTTATTTTTATTTTATTTATTTATTATTATTATTTTTTTGAGACGGAGTCTCGCTCTGTCACCCAGGCTGGAATGCAGTGGGGCGATCTCGGCTCACTGCAAGCTCCGCCTCCCGGATTCACGCCATTCTCCTGCCTCAGCCTCTCCGAGTAGCTGGGACTACAGGCGCCCGCCACCACGCCCGGCTAATTTTTTTGTATTTTTAGTAGAGACGGGGTTTCACCGTGGTCTCCATCTCCTGACCTCGTGATCCGCCCGCCTGGGCCTCCCAAAGTGCTGGGATTACAAGCGTGAGCCACCGCGCCCGGCCACTAATCTATCTTTTTAAAAAAGTATCCAAAATGTGCATGAACAAAGACAGCATACACCATGCTTTACAATACATATTAAACAGGATGTTTTTCAGGAGAAGGAAGTTGCCTTTCTGAAATAGTAGAAAACGCTAATTAGTTTCAATTTATTTCTTAAATGAGTGTTATAAAACTGACACACAGATTAAAAGATTCATACTTTTATGTTCATATTTCAGATTCTGTTTCTAAATTACATTGTTTATCTTCCCTTAAATAGGAGCTTTGGCCTTTCTCATTAAATTTGTTTTGATAATTAGTGATCTTAATTCCTCAAGAAGATCAAGTATGACCAAATTAATTTTACCTTTCAGTATTTATCTTTCTAATCTGATAAACCTGCTAAGATTATGTTCGCAAAGCACCTTGGAATCTTTCCTCAAGGAAGAACTCATAAAAAGATCCTAACAGTATTAACTATTCAAGTACTAAAACTTCAAGAATTGATTTTGTTTTTGTACTGGTATTTCATATATGTTTGTAAAAAATGAAATTTCAAATATCCTAATAGAAACAATTCTTTGTAACTGAGTGGTATTAATCATGATGTCCTTTAGCAACATTTTGAGGTATGCTTCATCCAATAATATAGTGCCCTTTCCAGTCTTTTCGGGTCAGAAGTACTCAGAAATACCAACATTTTAGGAATATAAATCTTTTGTGGAGGAAGTAGTACAATTTATCCAAAATAAATCAGGTAGGATGGATATTCCACTGTTGTGCACCAGTACCAAATTTTGGGTTGTGGCTGGCATCTGTTCTCTTTGGTCCCAGAATCTGTTATTGATTGGTTGATGTCCAGACCATAAAAGATATTAAGTATTTTAAATATCCTTCCTGCACCAATGATTTATGTATTTTACCCTTCTACCTGTTAATATTTCATGTTGCTATAAAGTAGTGCCTAGGTAAGGATTACAAAATTCTGTCCTACTTTGTTTCTTAATTGCTCAAGTTACTTGCATGGAGAGCAATGAATTATATCTTGTCATTTCTCCTCAATGCATACAACTTTTAAAATAATGTTGACATCATCAAATCTGTTTTGCACAGTAGCAGAATGATTTCAAAATTTTTCAGATATGACTTTTTAAAAACATTTTAAATTTTGAAATATTTATAAATTCACAGGAAGTTACTAAGGAATTTACAGGAAGGTTTTAGACACTGCTCACTAGCCTCCCTCAGTGTTAACTTATATAACTACAGTACAAAACTAGAAAATTGATAATGGTACAATCTACAGATTGTATTTTGCCAGGTATACAAGATCATATTTTGCCAGGTATACAAGTACTCGTGTGTGTGTGTGTGTGTGTGTGTGTGTGTGTGTGTGTAGTTCCATGTGATATCAAGTGTGTAGTTATACATAAGAATGACCACAATTGAAATTCAGAACTGATTCATCGCCTCAGGGCTCCCTTATGCTACCCCTTCATAGCCATGCTCATCTCCTCCCCCTGACCACTCCCTAACCCTTGACAGCCACTGATCTGTTTGCTACTTTTTATTGTAGTATAATATGCCAGTAGGCTATGGCATGGAGGTACCACAGTCTGTTTTAGGGTACCCATTGAAGGACTTGTGGGTTGTATCCAGTTTTTGGCTAATATGAATGAATAAAGCTGCTATGAATGTTTCCATACAGGTTTTTGTGTGAACCATAGGCTTTCACTTCTCTAAGAAACCAAGAGTGCAATTGCTGGATTATATACTAAGTGCATTTCAGTTTTAGGACAAACTGCCAGACTGTTTTCTAGAATGGGTATACTCTTTTACATTCCCACCCGCAGTGAACAAGTGATCCAATTTCTTTGCATCTTTGCCAGCATTTGAGGTTATGAGTATTTTTTAAATTTTAGCCATTCTGACAGGTGTGTAGTGATACTGCTTTTTTGTTTTAATTTGCATTTCCCTAATTGCTAATGATATTGCACATCTTTTTATATGATTATCTGTCATATCTACATCCTAATTGGTGGCAAATCTGATCATGTCTTTTGCCAGTTGTTTGCTTTTTAAACTCAGTTTTGAAAGTTCCTTATGGATACAAGTTCCTTTACATATCCTTACAGATATGTTGCTTACGAACATTTTCTCCAAGTCTGCAATTTGTATTTCCATCCCCTTAACAGGATCTTTTACAGATAAATATTTTAAACTTTGGTAAATCCAGATTATCATTTTTCCTTTTATGAATCAGACTTTTGGTATCTAGTCTAAGAATTCTTCGATCTAGCCCCAGGTCCCAATTTTTTTTTCATATTTTTTCTAAATATTGTATAATTTTATTTTTTATGTTTAAGTCTGTTGTGTATTTTGGGTTAATTTTTGTTTAATGTATAAGAGTTAGGTTAAGGTTCTCTCTCTATTTTTTTTCCCTATGGATGTTGAACTGTTCCAACACCATTTGTTGAAAAGGCTATTCTTCTTCCATGGAATTGTGTGTGCACCTTTGTCATAAACTGTTGGATTCTGTTCATCTATGGGTTTATCCCTTCACTTGTACCACACTGTCTTGATTTTTGCAGCTATATAGTAAACCTTAATATTTGGGTAGAGTGATTGATATGGTTTGGCTCTGTGTCCCCACCCAAATCTCACCCTGAGTTGCAATCCCCATGTGTTGAGGGAGGGACCTGTAATTCTCATGTGTCGAGAGAGGGAAATGACTGAATTATGGGGCAGTTTGCCCCATGCTGTTCTCATGATAGTGAGTTAATTCTCACAGATCTAATGGTTTTATAAATGGTAATTTTTCCTCCACTCACACACACTCTCCCTCTCACCTGTCGCCGTGTAAGATGTGTCTGCTTCCCCTTCTGCCATGATTATAAGTTTCCTGAGGCCTCCTCAGCCATGTACAACTGTGAGTCAATTAAACTGCTTTTCTTTATGAATTACCCAGTCTCAGGAAGTTGTTATAGCAGTGTGAGAACAGACTAATACAGTGATATTTCCTACTTTACTCTTACAAAATCATTTTAGCTATTTTAGGTCTTTTGCCTTTTTATATAAATTTTAGGAGAAGCTTTTCTAGAACTACAAAAATCTTGTTGGGATTCTTATAGGAATTGTATTAAACCTCCAGATTAAGTTGACAATAATATATATCTTTACTGTGTTGAGTATTCCAATCCATGAACATGATAAGCCCTTCCAATTATTTAAGCCTTCTTTGAGTTCTTTCATCAGTATTTTGTAATTTTAGCAAAAATATATTGCACGTTTTGTTTAGTGTATACCTAAGCATTCCATTTTCTTTGAGCAATGTAAATGGGTATTGTGTTTTTAATTTCAGTCTCTGTATGTTTGTTGTTAGAATACATACATGAGATTGATTTTCATGTGTTGGTCATAGATCTCATGTACTTGCTGAATTCATTTATTTGCGGGAAATTTTTTGGTAGATTTCTTGTAATTTCTACATAGACTATTTTCAATTGATATAAGATATTTCTTATTTAAGCTGTCAACATGGTAGATTACATTGAGTGATTTTCAGATATTAAATCAACCTTGCATACCTGGGATAAGTCCAACTTGGACATGATAAATAATTCTTTTTATATACTGTTTTATTTAACTTGATAATATTTTATTGAGGATTTTTGTATCTATGTTCATGAGAAATACTGGTCTGTAATTTTTTTTGTACTGTCTTTATCTGGTTTTGGTATCAGGGTAATACTGGCCAGATAAAATGAGTAGATAAGCATTCCTTCATCTTCTATTTTCTGGAAAAGATTGTGTAAAATTGGTGTCAATTTTTTCTTTAAATATTTGGTAAAATTCTCCAGTAAAACAACTGTCCTGGAGATTTTTTTCAAGAGTGTTTTAATTACAAGTTCAATTGCTTTAATGGTTACAGGATTATTCAGGTTATGCACTTCATCATGCTAGTTTTGGTAGTTGATAGTTTTATAGGATTTGGTTCATTGCTTCCAAGTTGGTGAATTAGAAACAATTTCAAGTTTTTGAATTGTTTGAGTAAACTTTGTGGATCTGTCTTTAACTTCATTGTTCTGCCCTGTTATATCCACTCTGTTACTGACCCACCCAGCAAGATTTTAATTCCTATTATTTTATTTTTCCATTCTCTAATTTCTATTTAGTACTTTTTCATAACTTCCATTTCTTTACTGAGATTTTTTGTTTCAAGAGGATTCATAATTGCTTGTTAAAGCAATTTTATGATGGCTGATTTAAAATCCTTGTCAGATAAATTTGATATTTGATTTTTCTTGATTATCAGGATTAGTTTATTGTCTCTTCTTATCCAATTTGTTTTTCCTGGCTCATGGCTTATATTTATGTTTATCCTGGACATTCGTTATACAGACCATTTTTAAATGGACATTTAAAATAAAATCTATCATTTTAGCCAAGAATGTCCCTGTTTTGGTTTGCTATGTAGGTTCTGGCCTGTTTCATAGGCTGTAATTCCAAATGCATTTAGCTTGCAGAGCTCTTCCCAATGCTATTTTGGTCTGCTTAGTTCTCCTGACTTGGGAGCTCCTGATACATTCCTCCTGGTGCCACTTGCAAGTTACAGAAAGCACTTCTTTAGGTCACCTGTTATTCCTAGTAGGGATGTTAGACACTGGATCTGTAGGATGGAAAGTGTTTTCTCTGGCCTCTTATCTCTGCCCACATGATATAGGCAGGTACGGGGAAGAGGATGGGTCACCCATACGGGATTTTGGTACCAATTGATAATAAATGTTGCCTTCAGACAAAAAAGAGCAAATATTATTTGGTGTTTTGATACAACAACTATTTAAAGATCCCAAACAGATTTAGAAACACAATTCCCAAGGCACTACTTCAAATCAGCAATGCAAAATCAATGTGAAATTGTATTAATTGTGTTTGTCCCTGAACTTCTTACTAAAGGGTTGTAATTCTTGGAGATTATATTATTTTCCAAATTTGACCAGGATTGATGTCAGGGGTTCACTGACATCACCAGTGCAGGTGCTTCCAGCTGCCACTATGGATACAAGATGTGTTACCCTTTCTGGGATCTACTGATGCCACCACTTATAGGTTAAAGGGGGACCTACTACTGCTTCTAGGTATGGGTCAGGAAAAAGACTGCCCCCACGTCCCAGTTACTCTCCCCCTTTCCTTGCCCTTCGGCCAGGGAGAGTAGGCTTTTCTCTTTTGTTTGCTTGCTTTTGTTGTTTGTTGATGCCTGTTGTCCATTCCAGGCTGAAGGTCTTCCTGGTGTGCTGTCTGAGATATATGGGAGAGAAAAGAAAGTCCTACACATTTGCTGTGGTTCAATTCCTGCCTTCTTCTTTCCATCTTTCAGGGTCTTTTGTGAATGTCTGTTGAATTGTTTCCAGGGTATTTAGCTGTATTTGGAGAGGAGGAAGTGGGAAAATTGGGTCTACACCATCTTGTTTGGAACCAGGTGTCTAAATATGACCTTTGGTACCAATTGATAACGGTACTTTAAAACTTAAAAATATTCTCACATAACATTCTCTGTGTTGAATCTACTCTGTCCCTGAACTTCTTACTAAAGGGTTGTAATTCTTGGAGATTATATTATTTTCCAAAGATTGATGTAGGTAGAGATTTTGAACTCCCATTTTTCAGATAATTGTTTTATAGTCCAAAGGATTTAGGGGTCTGATCTAATAAATGTAAATAGAAAATGAGGCTTGGATCCAAGTCATCTGAGTTTAAAATGGATATCAATGTGTGTACACCATTTAATACCACAAGACGCTTAAACTAGAGACATTCAGGCCTAAAAACATGGTAGGGGAAACTAGATTAAATATTTTTCCTTTAGATGAGTTCATGTTCTTTGCAGGGACATGGGTGATGCTAGAAACCATCATTTTCAGCAAACTAACACAAGAACAGAAAGCCAAATACCACATATTTGGTTTTCTGCATACCAAATACCAAATCACTCATAAGTGGGAGTTGAACAATGAGAACACATGGACACAGGCAGGGGAACATCACACACCGGGGCCTGTTGGGGGATAGGGAGCTAGGGGAGGGATAGCATTAGGAGAAATACCTAATGTAGATGATGGGTTGATGGGTGCAGCAAACCACCATGGCATGTGTCTACCTGTGTACCAAACCTGCACGTTCTGCACATGTACCCAGAACTTAAAGTATAATAAAAAAAAGATAAAATTTCCTTTTAAACTTTGTATTTAAAACCCATAAGAAGGGAAATATTTTCAGATATGCTCAGCGTTTTCCCTAGGACATCATATCAGTAAATAGACTGATCAATATAATTTTATAATTATTTTAATTGCCATATAATTTACATTCTTGATATGGTTTGGCTGTGTCCCCACACAAATCTCACCTTGAATTGTAGTAATCCCCATGTGTCAAGGGCGGGGCCAGGTGGAAATAATTGAGTCATGGGGGCAGTTTCCCCTAAACTGTTCTCCTGGTAGTGAATAAGTCTCATGAGATCTGATGGTTTTATAAATGGGAGTTCCCTTGCACGAGCTCTCTTGCCTGCTGCCATGTAAGACACCGCTTTGCTCTTCCTTTGTCTTCTGCCATGATTGTGAGGCCTCCCCAGCCATGTGGAACTGTGAAACAATTAAACCTCTCTCCTTTATAAATTACCCAGTCTCGGGTATGTCTTTATTAGCAGCGTGAGAACAGACTAATAAAATTCTTAAACGTACAGAATAAATTTACCTCTCTGAAAGGTATTATAAAATAAGTATTACATTCAGTGTTCTTACAACATTTTAAAAAAGAATTAGCTTCTGTTGTTTTCTATGCCTTCACAATTTTTAAAAATAAATGCTCACTGTAGTCCACATAATGTTGGAACAATCTCTGTAAGAGCTAAATGTGAGTCTCTGTCAATCACACTGCCAGGCATTAAGTATCCCTCACTGGTTAGGTTTGCTCAACAATGCAGAAAGCAAAACAGAAAGGTGAAGCACTGATCTGAATATATAGACAAGTTCTCTCAGAAATGGAAGAAACAGATCCAGATCATCAACCCAAAGCCAAGTAATTGAAAACTATGGCTTTTAGTTGGAAAAAAGAAGAGGGGTTTAATTTCAGTCGCTGAAGTGAGACGATCTGATTTCCCTCTCAGTAGATGTAATTTTGAGGTTTCCTAAATGCTATGCATCATAAAACAGTGCATTCCAAGGCTGATGATGATTTTTTAAAGAGCATTTTTTTTTACTAGTGAAGATAAAAAATGAGCAGTTATGATACAATTCAGTGCATAACTGTGACCTAACCACCAAGCATCTCAAAGTGTCTGGAATAATATTGATTCAGTGATGCCAGTCACACAGCTATCCATGTTACTGTTAAAGACCCATATCTACCAGGAATTATTTTTCCAACAGGTTAAGATTTTATGTGCTCTTTGTGGGAACTCCTTGAGCATAAAAATGTCACCCTCAGACAAAAAAGAGCAAACGTTATTTTGTGTTTTGATACCAAAACTAGGTAAAGAACCCAAATAGATTTAGAACCACAATTCCCAAGGTACTACTTCAAATCAGCAATGCAAAATCAATGTCAAGTTGTGTTGATTGTGTTTGTTCCTGAACTTCTTACTACTAAGTTGTAATTCTTGGAGATTATATTATTTTCCATATTTGGCCAACAAAATTAACCCTTGACATTTTTTACTGGTTTCCCAGTATTTGTGTTTCATTAAGAAATATTTTAATTTCTCCCACATTATCTTTTCAACTTACTCTAATTTATATTCTTTCTTTGCCTTCACATTCGTTTAACTAACCTAAACTTTTCCTTTGAGGCTGATTTACTCCCACCCCCACCCCAGTGGTTCAAGGCTACAAAAAAGAGTGGCCTTTTCCTTCCAATCTAGTGCTTAGTTCTTACATGATATCGTAAGTCGTTTTACTCATTTTAATGCAATTTATCTGCAAACAAAGTAAGTTGATCTGGTTGTCCATATGACAAACACTTGTTGGATAACCTCTCTGCTTGTAGAATTAAACTATTTGCCACGAAAAATGCAAATGAATACAACTTCTGAACCCAGTTTTCAAAGAGCAGTATAGTGGGGAAGATAGTATACTAAGCTCCTCAAAAATGAAGAGGAGAGTTTAACAATGATGTGAGGAGTCATCCACCAAACAAGAATGAAATGAAAAACAACTGACTGTGAACCCAGGTGTGTTCTGAGGATGGAATTTGAGCAGAATTTTAAAGATGGGTTGGATTTAGAGTCACTCCTAAATGTTCAAGTTCTACTAGATTGCTTCATTTGGTGACCTTCTCTTTTCTCCTCACCGCTTGTCCCTACGTTATTATTCCCAATCCTGTGGCTTTACTTCCTATCTAGATGCTGATGACTCTCTTTTTCCTTCCAACTCTGATTTATTCTGTCTGCTATTATGAATACATTTAAGTGCTATATTCATTTCTCATTATTCTATTAAGCTTCATTTCTATGATGTTATTATTTCTAGGTAATTTCAGTTCACTCCATCTTCTGCTCCTACTCTAGCCAGGTCTGTATTTGTTATATTACCTTTCCTTTCAAGTTCTTTCTATTACTAGACTATATTCTCACCTGTGTTCTTCTAATCTTTATTCTATACTTTTCTCTATGAAATCCTTCATGGAGGAAAATATTTCTTATACTTAATGAAATGTGTTCTCTTAAAACTGCCTTTTCCTAAAAGGATGTCCCTTTTCACTGCTCACAATAGTGTACTATCCAGCTATTCTTTCACCTTGCTTTCCATATTCAGCATAAATCCATGGTTTATGTGTTTGCATTCAAGATGCTACATGATTTGTGTATCACTCCATTTAATTTTTTTTTTCTTGGGAGCAATGCCAGCTGTTGCTATTGTTTCCTTTATTCCACTCTGATTACTAAAACTGCGTTGTTGCCATTTAAAAAGCATACACACAAGATTCAGATAGTAGCATTCATGGATCTTCCTCAGGGCTGGAATTCAAAAAGGTCCAAACGCCAACTTGGTATGTTGATAGAATATGTATTTGAATCCCAAGTACTGAGGGAACTCCTGATAAGATTATGACCCAAGAAAGGGATAGATGAACAACATAAAACTTGAAGTACCATGATGTGGACTTTCAGGGTTTTTTTAAATTTTGCAACAAAAAATAATAGCTTTCCAATAGTTTAAGTGAGTTTTTAGCAAAAACATCAGAGTAGTCTCCTTTGAATTGACTTCCCTATGTTTGTGTGAGCACATTTTAAGTTAATATTTAAAATGAAATATTATTTTAATAATATATACACTATATTTTCTAGAAAAACAAATCTGTTTTATTTGTTTCTCACCTTTATGTGGGGAAGTTTTCATTAACTTCCACAGGTAGAAGATTATGTCTTCATTAGTATATGTATGGGTTGACAGTCTCCTGATCTTATTTGTCTATTGGCCATTCAGATTCTACTGGAAACTTTATTTTGTACAGAGAACTTTGCTTCATAGAATTGGAAGCTTGTTCGAGGTTTATTTAAAATGTATAGATTTCACTCTGAATTTTGAAAGTGTACTGTCTTTTGCTTTGTCCACCTATAGGGCTTGGCAGTCCTCAATCACTATTATATTTAATTTGTTATAATCCTAGTACCTGGAGTTGTGTCATATTAGCTCTTTGTGCAGCATGGTTTTGAAATTACCTTTTCCATCCAGTCTGAAATTCAGCTTGTGGGTTTTCTTGGGAGCATAGCCGAATGAAAATCCCATCTCCTAAGCTGATGCACTATCACCTAGATTCCTTTTTCACTGTCTTTACACAACTTGCAGCTTACCGGATACCTGATTCTGTAAAGCCAACAGTTCCCTTTACACAATTCGTAGAGAGGAAGCCCAACTTGCATATAAATAGAGATATACGTGATAATTTTTTTCTCAAATAAGATAGTGTTCCCATTGGTTTAATCTTATAGTCATATCAGCGTACGGGTTAGTGTCTGAGAAAGCCTTTGTAAACTGTAAAGCTAAAACACACCGGTTAATGTTGTTATTGTGGGGATGCAGGGTACGTAACCTGATATATGCCAGACACTGTTCTCTGGTGATGACAGGGGCTCAGATGGTAACGAAAACCCAAAGCATTGAGTTAGGGGAGGTTGTAGCTGTTTTATGGCTAGTTCACTTTTTGTATGTATCTGACTAGAGAACTCGTTTAAAATTTGTCCTCACTCTCCTTTTTCCCTCGCTTATTCCCTCCCACTTTTGGGCTTTTTCGTTTGGTCTGTGTCTGACTTAGAGCTTTCTACGAGTGAGTTTATTTGGAATGAGGAAGGCTGAAGAGGTGTTGTGTTTAGATCTCCAGAAGGAAACCACTGCACCCTTGTATAACTGCATAAGGGAAGAAATGTGTGTGTATGTGTGTCAGTGTGTCTGTGTATTATATAGATCATTGGGCGTGATGAAGAAGTGTGCATGGTAAATACACCTGGATCAATTAGGAAGGACTTCATTTAGAAGATGGATGTTTGCACTGAGTTTTAGAGGACTGAAGAAGTACGTCATACCAGAGAGAGAGAAAGAAACTTGTTTTACATGTGGATTTACTTGGAGGACGGTTATAGATGGGAGAGAACAGTAGATTTTTATGACTAAAGCTAAGGTTGAAGCAAGTGTATTGTCATACGTAAATATAAAAATAGATGAGCATAGTGAAGACGAAAGGCAGAAATGTTACAAAGTTGTTGGAGAACAGGGGCAAATACTTGTGTACCATCAAAAAAAATCTATAGATTCAATTTATTATCCTACATATGATGGTCTTAAGCTATAGAAAATGCAGTCCTGGGCCCCAGCCAAGAAGCTTGCAGGTCAGTTGAAAAATAGCTAAGCAATGGGATCAGACGGTAGCAATCCAGAAACACTTTGAGTCCCTTTATAGGCTCTGTGATCTTGTGCCTCAGTTGCTTTTGTGGGTATCTGTTGTTCACAAAACATTTTTTTTCTAAAGCATTTTCACAGATGTCAATTGTTATCTTAATGAGCACTTTGTGAAATAGTAAAAATTAATATTCACATTTAAGAGATCAAGGCTTTGAGAGGTATAATAATTTCCCCCAAACTAATTGCTGATAGAACTGTAATTAGAATCCTTCCCTTGTGGTTCCTCAGCTGGTGTCCTTTCCCCTATACTACCTCACCACTAGGCATGCAGCAGAGCCCAGGGATAGACAACCATCAGGAGTCTCTAGAATTTATAATGGTCACCAGCTTCCTCTCCTAGAAGATGCCCGAGCATCAGTACCACTATAGCTATCATAAGCAGAAACTGAAAACACAAACAACAGCATCTGTTTAGGATGATGCACTTAGCGTTATTGTGCAACTTGGGAATTCATGCTTAGAGGAATGCTTGAATGCTCTCCCAACATTCCACTGGGTTTATAACATCGCTTTAAGAGGAATGACATTGCAGTTACCATTTGCTAGTATCATTCAGAGCACATGTTACCTGCCATTCTTAGAAATACAGTATTCCCTAAAGAATGGTAAAAAGTGTCTTCAACTTATTAAATGCTTAGCTTTCTTCAAGGGCAATGTGCAATCCTTGAATTTTTTTCTTATTATTAAAAAAGATGTTCATTGGCTCCTTTACTGCCTTGGGGAAAATAGATTGTAACTTTCTTGATCTAGTAAATATTATCAAGTGCTTCTAGGTTATATAATATTTATTGTCTACATTTATCTTATCTTGAAAGTTGTTGACTTCTATTCAAAGGATGTTTTCCTTTTTTGTATGGTATATGTATATAAATTTGCAGACAAATCCAGCAAAGAAATGACTATTTTTTTTAAACTAAATGTGAGATAGCAGTTTTAAGACATTAATACAGATTGGAAAAATAAAGTTTTACATGACAGCAAATTCATAATAACAGCAAAAATTGGTGATGCAACATTTAAAAGGATAAGAGATGATCATCTGCAAACCTAGTTTATGTAAACAGTTGATACTATCAAAAGAGTGCTCAGCCATGTGACTACAGAGAGGAAACCAAGATAGTCCGTAAGAACATAGGCTCTGGAGCCACACTGCTTGGATTCAGATCCTGATTTTGCCATTTACTGGCTATGTGAACTTGCCACTTACTGAGTGTGTGAACTTGTTCTGTAATTCCACTTACTTTTTTTTTTTTTTTTTTTTTTTTTGAGATGGAGTCTTGCTCTGTTGCCCAGGCTGGAGTGCAGTGGTGCAATCTAGGCTCACTGCAACTCCACTTCCTGAGTTCAAGTGATTCTCCTGCCTCAGCTTCCTGAGTAGCTGGGATTACAAGTGCACGCCACCATACCTGGCTAATTTTTGTATTTTTAGTAGAGACGGGGTTTCACTATGCTGGCCAGGCTGGTCTCGAACTCCTGACCTCATTGATTCACCCACCTCATCCTCCCAAAGGGCTGAGATTACAGGCATGAGCCACAAGCCCAGCCCCTCCTACTATTATTAAGTAAACTATATCATTTAACTTTTAACAGTTTTTCTTTAGAATCGGATATGGAAGAAAATACTTTGAAATATACATAGAAGCATGTCTAATCATAAATAAAATCCCCAGAGTTGATTCAATACATTCTTGCTCTCTACTTCATCACTAGTTTTATGTTACTGTATTTACTATTAATAGTTACTATGTATTGAGTAATTTGTGGGTGCTATGAGTATCACATATATTGTCTCCTTTAATCTCCACATCAGCCGGGTGCTATCCCTGTTTAACAGGGAAAGAAACTTTTGATCAGTTAATTATTCTAGGAAAGAAGGCATTGAAAATTAAATCTAAGAAAATATAGCTCCATTCACATCAGACTTTTCTTCTCATGTCTCACTCCATTTTAATTGTCTTTGATAGTACTGAAACAGCATGATACATTTCCTCTTATAAAAGATCAACAGAATTGATCAGCATAATTCACCTTTTAAAAAATAATCACTTCTAACACAATATAATTGGCACTCTAGCTTACTTTGGCCATGAGAATCATACATAAAACAATATAAATGTTCTTAGGCAAGAACAAGATATGTGTGGACTTGTGAAGTCATTTTGGTCAACCACTAAAATTTACTCCTGCCACTAATGGCTTACCTCAAAGGCACGTTAACATACATTTTATGTTAATTTCACATATCCTGAGCTTGACAGTAAAGCTCACCTTATTGTAGAGTATTTTATCTCATTGAAATGACAACTTTATGTCTTAGTCACATGATGTCCATATAACAGACCCATTGTGCTCAGCCAATAGATTGGAATTTTCTTTTCATTTCAAAATTTGCTCACATAAGCATTAAAAAATTATCACTTCTCTATGTCTCTATTTTCTATGGAAGCAATAATTTTAGTGACTGGCCCAAATTACTTTATAAGCCCATGTATAATGTGTAGCATCCTAAAAGTGGAAAATTTATGTTGTTTTTTGATCACCGCATGCCCAAAAATGATCTACAGCATTGATTATGTTGCATCAGAAGGAAATGGTGAACAAAAAGGTGAATTATATTAGCTTCATTCTATTAAGAATATAAACATACAGGATCTTTTAAACATCTTTCTACAGTCAGTCATTCATAATCCCCACCACTTAATAAAGGAGAAACAATGCATTGTTTCATATTAAAATGTTCCAACAATTTGTCATTATCACTTATGTCCCATTTTCCTGTTATTTTCATTTTAAGTTAAACAGTGCTGTTTAAACATAGTTTCCATTGTTAATGGGTGGCCTGGATATAAACGACAAATTCCACAGGGTCAGAGCAAAAGGTACAAAATGTAGCATATTACTTACAAAGAGAGTGACAATATCTCTAAGTTCAGTTCTGTTTGGGTCAACAGTTATTTCTCCACCAGTGTTATGCTAAGGCACTGTGCTAGAGACTCGGGTGTGAAAAACGAGAAATGATCCTTAAGGTGGTTTTTCAACTTGTTAATGAGAAAGATGCATGACTGGAGTTTTTCAAAGAAAATGCAGGGGCTGATTTCCACAGCAGGCTTAGGAAACACAGAGGAGGAAGACTGCATGTGTCTACGGCATTTAGCGAAGCCACATTTTATATATTCTGCATGAGATTTGCTGACTATTCCTTGGTTTAAAAGCACCGCACTAGGCACTGGGTAGACATGGAAGAAAAATATGCATGCAAAAATAAAAAAAGGATTTCCTGTCGTTTTATTATCCCATCCTGTGATGATTACAGGAAAGATGAGAGGAAGGAAAATCAGGAGTATTTGAGAGTGAGCTGAGATCCAGTATTCTCAGGATTCTAAATTGGAACATTAGGAATCTCATCCCAGAGGTAAAGTTAATATAACGCGGTTTTTCCCACGTAGGGCCTAAATAGTAGGCTCCAGACCTGCACTGCTATTCAAGATAGTATGCCTCTAAAAAGATAATTGGGAGAAACAAAATTAACTATTTCATAAGCGGAAGTCTTCAAATCTGCATGTGGCATGACCAGTCTTTTTTTTAACCTGGGCTAATCCCAAAGAGAGAAAAGCAATACTGGCTCATTAGTATGGATTTAGTATAGCTTTTCACTTAGGCGACTTTGTGTATAGTTGTGTAGCACGTGTTCTTCAATTCTTCTTGACTGAAGAAAATATACCTAATGTTAAATGACGAGTTAATGGGTACAGCACACCAACATGGCACATGTATACATATGTAACTAACCTGCACGCTGTGCACATGTACCCTAAAACTTAAAAGTATAATAAAAAAAAAAAGAAACAAGATGTTAAGTGGAGGTTACTTCATATGGCACAGCACCAAGGACCTTGTCTCATCTTTGAGACTCTCTCTGCTCTCTAGAGTTTAGGAAGGTGTCCACACAGAATAAGTAAATAAAAATAAAATGATGCAGTGCTTTACTTCCCATTTGCTCCATATGGCTAATGATTCTAGTTCAAGGCTATTTCATGAATAGTAGTCAGTTACGTTAGCCTATGCAAGTCTTAATTTAGTTTTATATGGAAATTAATAATGATGTGCTTATTTTACAGAGTATACATATTTGTGTAAGGTGTCAAATGAATATATATCATAAACTGTATTTAAACTTGTTTTCTAAGAATATGAAGTTCCCCAGATAATTGAGAATAAATGTTAATTTGGTCACTAGTTAATCGTTTATTTAACGTTGACTTATTTGAAACAGAATGATTGTTTAGGCAATCATTGCTTCCTTAAATCTGAACATGGTACCTGAAATTCCTCTTGTAACTGTTGACCATGATCCTGCCCACCCGTGTGTGATTTTGCTATTATTAACCTTCTGACTTGGCTACGCTTGTGTCACCTCTGCCAGACTCCTACCTCAATCAGATTTATTAGCTGCAAGCAGCAGCACCTTATCCATCAAGTCTGTCACAAAGAATAGTAGCCAAGATGTCAGAGGTGTCCTTTGCTTTTAACCTCCCAGTTGTGGTCTGGCAACCGGTAGCTATATATTTCCATGGACATGATTTTTTTTCTATGAAAAAGCAAAGCCAATCATATTAAATAACTTAGAGAAAATTATAACTTGAGACCGATTTGAAAAAAATAATATTTTATTCTAATTGTGCAATATAATTGAAATGATTTTTCAGTGGCTTGAAACAGATATTGTGAAATAATTTTATAACATGCAGATCCCTATGTAAAAGCAAGAATGACAGCCATAAGACTTTATATAATACATAAGCATATGTATAATTTATATTTGATATACACACATAGAATAATTTGAATGCCTTAAGTTGTCACACGCCCTACCACTCCCTAATCTCATACAGCCAACATATGTCACGCATTTCTATTGTCTGCCTGGACTAGTTAGCCACTGGAGTTTGCGTCCCCTGAGAAAGAAAAGTGATAGACAAGGGAACCATTATTTCTCTACTATGTGTCAGGTTATGTTATAGAATCTTTCCATATATTATCCTACTTAAGCCTGATAAAACTATGTGAGGCAGGAATTATAATTGTCATTTTACAAATAAGAAAATTAGTCTCTGCAAATTTAGTAAACTAGCCCAAAGTTGCACTAAGTAAAAGTCAAACCAAAGTTTGTTTTGTTTTGTTTTTCTAGGTTGTTTGAATAGGTAATGTGTTAAATGGCCCAAAATGATAAGCAGTGAAAAGTTTTCCCTCCGCTTCTGTCCCTCTGCTACCCAGAATATTTCTCCAGAAATATCCAGATTTATTGATTTCTCATACAGTATTCTAGAGATACGTTTTTTGCATAAAAAAGCAAAAGAGAACTCGAGTTAATGGGTGCAGCACACCAATATGGCACATGTATACATGTGTAACAAACCTGCACGTTGTGCACATGTACCGTAAAACTTAAAGTATAATAATAATAAAGAACAAAAAAACAAAAAAAAGCAAAACAAAACAAAAAAAGAAAACCTTGGCAAAATAAACTTTCTAAATTAATTGAGAAAAAAAAGCAAAAGAAATATATCTTGTGTCAATTTATATAGACCTTTTTTTATTTTGTTTTTAAATAGCTACACAGTTTTCCTTATGAGATTTTCACATACTTTCTTTGTCTATTTAGATTTCTCCTAATGTTCTGCTATTAAAAATATTATAGTAAACAACCTAGTACATAAGTTATTTCACACTTATATAAGAATTCAACTTGTTTTTTCAAATATCAACTCAGTTATCTCAGTACTTTTGCTTTCTAATATGAGGTGTTGCTTTTATCTTACACCAAATTGCATTTTA
Organism: Nomascus leucogenys; assembly: GCF_006542625.1. Lineage (NCBI taxonomy): Eukaryota > Metazoa > Chordata > Mammalia > Primates > Hylobatidae > Nomascus > Nomascus leucogenys. The sequence continues at coordinate 50,452,210 of NC_044393.1, forward strand.
TATTGACAAATTTAACTCTTTCTTATCTATGTTTTATCTAGTATATCACTCTGCCAATAATACTCTCTAAATATATTGTTGGAGCTTTCTAGATCTCTATTAATTTCAGTTCTGACTTACATTTCTCAGCTCCCACTAGTTTAACTCCCAGTACCACTGATAGTTTTTTGTTTTAATTAAACTCTGTTTTTCTTGGCAAAATGTCTGAAGCATATCAATTAGCCAATTAGTTCTGATCAGTGAAGTATCTCCTTGCCTCTGTTTTCACCAGGGACAGCCATGCCCACAAAGGGGCATCTCTTAGGATTGCAGGGGCCGAGGCATAGCTGTTTATCCTTAGGGGCTGATTCCTTAAGGTTATTTTGAGGATTAAGTTAGTTAATAGATGTAAAATTTAATGAATGTAAATTAGCATGCGCAAAGCACTCCAAATGTGACAGAGAACCAGCATATCACAGTGAGTAAGCATGCAGTCTCTGAGCCATGAGCCTGGGTTTGCATCTCCTCGCTGTCCCTTACTCGTCATATAAACTTTGGCAGATTTCTTGACTTCATTTTGCCTCAGTTTCCTCATCTGTAAATGGAATAATTATAGTGCCTACCACTAGGAATGCCACTTGCTTATTCTGTGCTTTTGTGTGAATTTGGGAAAAGTATATCACCGGGACAGATACCCATTAATTTTACTACCTAAAGGCATCTTGATGCAAAGAAAGAGTCCCAGGCAAGGTCACAGAACAGGATGCAGTGAGTGAGGGCTGGATATCTGCCCCATCCCACTCTCTGCCTAGTGCCTTTCAACAAGCAGCCCAATCGCGCAACCCTATGTTGTGATCTTGTCTACACGGTAGGATTATCCTGTCTATTAAATGAGTTAATACCTGCAGAACACTTAGAACCATCCCACCACATAGTATGCCCTCAGTAAGTACCAGCTATTTTCCTGCCTATACCTTTTCACAGTTTATTTCCCAGCCAGGTTTCCCTAAGCAGCACCATTTAAAATTGTCATTTTAAAGCACAAAAGGCAAATAGAGAGCTTTTTCTGACACCTCTTTTTGTAGCCACCACCTATTTTAGTTATTTATAAAACAATTTATCTCTGATATATTCCAAATAACATACTTAAATTAGCTAGGCACATGCAAACACATAAACCCTCACAAATACTTTTTTCTCCTTTGGGACAAATTTGAATGGACCCAATCACTGATTTTAAAATACCTCCTGCATTCCCAGCTTGTGTTCACACCTGTGCCCAAGTGAGGCATTTCCAGTGCAAAGTGGAATGGGACACAGAATCTGTCCTCTTTCTAGAGAGATAAAATCAGTGATTATGGTTCACTGTGCTCTGTGTTAGTCTGAGTGGAAAGGGAGCACAAAGTAGGGGCTGAGCAAATAGCAGATCAGAAAAGGCTCAATAAGGTACGATGCTGGAGTTGTTCCTAAGGGCAAGAAAGCAGTCAGGAAAATGGAATTTCATGCAAATTGAGGGCAAAGTGGCTTAACAAATTCCATTTCAGTGTGATGCAGGCTCTGATTAGCAAGGAGGATGTCAAGAGCAAGTGGTTGAAGCCAGATTGGAATGGTCCATGAAAGAGGTCAGGATAATATTTAGAAGTGTGTCCTATAGGTAAGACAGCCCCTTTTAAATGATTTGTGCTGAACATTCATCTATCCCAAACTGTATTTTAGTGTCATGCTTTATGGCTGAAGTGCATAGACTAAGTTAAAGCAGAGAAGTGATGGCAATAGGCTACTCAGGAGATGAAAACCTAAAGTAAGAGATATTCTGAAGGAGGAAAGGAATTGGTTTAAAGATTTGACTGGATGATGATGGAGCTAGCTAATATTTTAACCCTGAAAGTTAAGCAGAGAAATCATAGCCATGGAATAACATACATTTTTCTTTCATTTTCTGCCTCCCATTTAGAGCCTCTTTCATAGAGTTATTCCATTTCTCTTTCAGAAAAGAAACTATTTATCAGGTCCTCGTGGTCTGGAAGAAACCTCAGATTTGCTAGTTTTGGGCAAAATAACTTAAAGGTGTATCTTTCTGTGATAATCTACATCTTTTCATAATTACATCCTTATCCATGCCATATGGGACACCTAAAATGTCTGAAACAGCAACTTCTCCAGAGAATAGCCTAAGGATTTCTCATAATGAAATGCACATGTTAATAGTACATGGCTTGATAAACCATATTGTGCAAGGTAAACCTCGTGCTCTCTATTAAGGAACATGCCAAAAGTCCTCCATCTAGACATAGTCTCTATGTGCCCATTGCTATTCTATAATACCGGTGTCTATAATTTAAGATTCATATGCTAGGAACCCTGGCCTGGTTTATGATGACTTTCAATGACCTACCTACAGACACCTGCTCATATCAGTACAAACTGGGTTAGCTCACTAATGCCATATGTGTGTGCATGTGAAGCCTAGATTCACTGAATTTAATGAATTAACGCTGAGGACACAGAAAACATTTTTTTGTTGTTTTGTGAGTTTTTTTGCCTGATAAATTATTTGTATTTTCCCCAGGTTAACTATAGTTATTTTGCATATGTCATAATAGGTAACTTTTTCAATTGGTATTCTGAAATAATATGGGGAAAACTGATTATAGAAGCATAGTTATAATATGCACTATGATAGCATTATTGAATTTATAAACTCATTCCTGAGGGTTGATAGTAACGGTATTAATATTCTTAGACTAAAACACACATGCTTGCCTTTAGCTCATCGTCAAGCATTCCTTAAAGCTGAATAATGGTATGGGAATTTGAAAAGTTCAAGTACCATCCAGAATGACTGACTATCCCTGCTTAATGAAATACATTTTTTGCATGTATTTGTTCTAAAAAAAAAATCAGATTCTTATTTTATTTTGTAAAAAAAGTATTTGACCTAGGATTTAAAAACACAAGCTATATACTTTATGTGGGTCGTTAATATGTAGAATAACTTTTTTCTAAAATCTGGCCTGCAGACTAATATTGTTCTTTTGAGCAATTTTTTTTCTGTTCCCTTGAAAATGAGCTAAATTTTATGAACACTTTTGAATCTTACTTGCTGTTGGTTCCTGGACAAAACCCCCAGAATGAGAAACTCGGGAAGAAGCCTTTAAAAGGGCTACAGGTATAGGGGGATACGAGCAGTAGGGTTGACACAAAAGCCAGACAAGCCAAAGGGCGTCCAAAAGTAAGAATTCATCAGTAATGATACATGCTACAGTGAAGTCAGGTAAGGCATGAACTAAAAATTGTCCACTGGATTTCGCAACAAAGATGTTATTAGTAAATTTGGCAGGCATTAATTCTTGGAGTGTCGCGGAGTAGAAGCTAAATAGAAGTGGGTTAAAGCGTGAGTGGGAGGATTATCAAGAAAGATGCATTTGTAGGTCCCAGCAAACTGAAGCATTTCTCAAATATCCTTTTTAGAAATGCTCCGAGGGATAATGATGGTGGTGGTGAGGATGATGATGCTAAAGATAGCAATAATTATGATGATGATATTTAGCATTTCTTGAGCACCTCCAGTATATCGGATACTGCAATAAGCAATTTACATGTATTATCTCTTACAACCTTTGCAACAATTCCCATTTTACATATAAATGAGACATTGATGGGTTAACTCACTCTTGTTCATCTGCTTCCCTACTTGCTACCTGCCTGCCTGCCCTCCTACCTACCTTCTTCTCTTCTTTCATTCCCCCTTCCTTCCTATTATCTATAGCAAACATTTATTTAACTCCTTTTAGAGTCTAGGTCCTTTGCTATATTATGCAACAAATCCAACATTGACTAAAACACTACTTAGTATGCATAGTAGACATGAAAAATAATGACAGTCTTTATTCTTCTTTGCTTCCTAAACGGAAGCCTTTCCTTGTTTACTTTCAATTTCTCTAGCTCATCACTTTCTCCATATCAAACCACCTCCATTTGCGAGGGGGAGTTTCCCAGAATGTTATTCTTGCATCTTTGCTCTCCCCCTTATATTCCAGGACCTCATATGGTAGCATCTACTCCCAGATATTTAATTGCTATGAGGGCTGTACGATTAATACATATTTTTATTTCTCCACAAAAGCTGCTGTGCTTAATGTACAAGGCCTCAGAGAGTCTCTGATTAGAATACATCTAAATGAAAATGGGGAAGACAAAGCTTTTTAAAACTCTCTTTCTGGGTTGGTTCTTTTAACATCCTATCCCAGGAGCTTCCAAAACTTCTTTAAACATTACTATCTTTAATCTATGCACTCCGTTCTTGGATCATCTCACTGTCTACTATGTATGTTCCCCTGTACATGTCTTTTCTGTCCCGGCAGTGCTCAGCAAATGCCTTGCTGCTGTCTCTCCTGCTTTCGTGGTACAGCCTCATGCATGCTAACCACAGCTGCCAGCACCCCTTCTCAGCAGGCATATCTTTTTGGATATAGATGCTCCCTTTCAGAACACACCACAGGCACCAGGCCTTGTGGGCAAATTACATCAAGAACCATCCTTTTTCTTCAAATGTTCAAGGTGGGCCCCAGATAACATTTTTATAAGCTGCCATTTAACTCTAGCCATAGCCCTCTGAGTAGTCTACACTCCATTGACTACATCTCTGGTTTTAAATCCCTGTTTCTCAATTTTAGAAACCTTGTAGAAAGTTATAGCCAAGGTTCACTTGTGTGTGCAGAATGAGAGCAGAATATGTTCATGTTACGTTCGGAATTCTGCCATCAGCTCACCAAAAGACTACGTTTTCAGGAACCACGCAGGATTGTCAAGGCAGGAGGCTTCATGCTTCCTCATTGTTGCATGCTGACTGTGAATATGCCTTCATGCAGCAGCATTACGGTTTTACCCAGATTTTCTAGGAAGCTTTTGATTCTGCCTATTTGGGAAAATATTAATCATTCATTTAATATGCAAACTGGTAAGGATTTTTAATTACATTTTGGGAAAAAGGTTTTGCAATAACTATGTTCATTGATTTGCTTCCACTAAATCAGCCAGTGAAATCAGAGGCATCTTCTCTAGATTTAATAGAATGTACAGTAATTTTAACATACCTATGATAATTCTGCTAGATATGGCAACAGATTTTCAATATTATAATGCCTTGAGGGTTCTCTTTCTCTCATCATTATTTCTAGTGTTAGATTTTAAAGTCCTGTTCCCAGGTTCCCTTAGATCAAGAGAACGTGAAGTTCATTTCAGAATAGCGATACATTTTTCATTGTCTCTATTTTTATGCCATCATCCTGCTATTTAGTTTCAATGCTGAATGCATCTTTGCCATCTTCACTCTTTGTTTCCATTAACTTAATTTTTATACTGGTTTTTGTCTGATGACTATAGTTTTTTTCCTGGATTTTTAACAAAAAATGAGTAGTGGGATATGGGAGACATTTGTGAGAGAAGATGGAGAATCAATGTAAATTGTGTAGGCAAGGCACAACATATGTTTCATTCAAGTAAATTTTTTCAAAAATTGAGTTTTAAATGAAAGTACACCATCAGTGCCATGGAGTCACATATTTGATTTCAACATTTTCTTTACAAAATTGAATCATAAGTGCTTGAAAATCAGGTTCAAACCTCACCTTATTATCACTTAATTTTACATTATAATTCTTTAATTTTTCCTGTTTCTTTTTTTTTTTTTTTTTTTTTTGAGATGGAGTTTTGCTCTTCTTGCCCAGGATAGAGTGCAATGGCATGATCTCGGCTCACCGCAACCTCAGCCTCCTGGGTTCAAGCAATTCTCCTGCCTCAGCCTCCTGAGTGGCTGGGATTATAGGCATGCACCACCACGCCCAGCTAATTTTGTATTTTTAGTAGAGACGGGGTTTCTCTCGAACTCCCGACCTCAGGTGATCTGCCCACCTCAGCCTCCCTAAGTGTTGGGATTACAGGCGTGAGCCACCGCGTCCGGACTGCTGTTTCTTTTTTACATCACTTCTCTTCAGTGAAATTTTGAAAAGCTCTAAATCCAAAACCAGGAAAAATCTTTGTTTTAGGCTATACCAGTAGCATAAAATTACTGTACTCTAAACTAGTTAAAGATTAAAGCTATACAAAATATGAAAATACAGAAAAACTAATAAATCGGATTCTTCTAACCAAGAGCAATATATCCCAACACACACACACACAGACGTGTCCAGGAATCTATTTTCTTTTTTGTATTTTTAATGTTTTCTTACTTACACACTTATATTACTCAGCAAAATGTAAACCAATAAGGAAGAAAACTCTCTCCTACAGTGCTTTTATTTATCAAATTATTTGAACAGTTAAAAATATTTTTACTGACCTAGCACAGGTAATATGTCCACCTCTTTGCAAACAGTAGGCACTCAAATATATATCGAATGTTGAAACAATAACTAGATAAACTGACATAGAATGAAATACGGGCAGAAAGATGTGTGAAAAGGTGGTAAAAGAGATTAAAAAAAAACTCAATGGGGGGATGAAAAGAGGATAGGTAGATAGAAAGGTTGTTAGAAAGAATGAAGAAAGGCAAAGCAGGAAAGACCAGGAAAGATTTTTTAAAAAGAAGAGTGTGTGTGTGTGTTTGTTTTACCAGACCCTTATTGACTCCATTAGGGATGGCACCCTGTCTGAGAGATTGAAGAAAAGACCCAGAGCCAGTGAATAAGACATAAGGTTTATTGAGGACTTACATATAGGGCAGTGTCCAGGAGTGGCAGGCTGGACAGGATAACAGCTACCATTTGTAAAAAGTATGCAGGTTATATAGCATTTTCACTTAGCAACATCCACCTAGCAACCTCCACCTAGCAACCTCCATTTAACCCAAAGCAAAGGGCCTCAGTGCCTTGCACATCCTGCGTTCCAAGAAATGGGCTAGGTATTCAGATGTCCTTTGTAAATAAGGAGTAAACCTCCAGGTTGGCCATTCAAAGATTCCTTAACTTGAAACTCTGAACACCCCTTCTTAGACCACACTGTCATTCTCAGTGTGTGCCTAAGTTATTGCTGTCAGGTGCATCTGCCATACCGTGTTTGTATATCATCTATCTCTGACATGTGTTGGCAACTTAAATTGCAATATTTTGCACACAATTCATTAACAACATGGAAATCTGAGTTAGAATTTTCAAAAGAACTGTCAGTTTGAAATGACACTTAGAACAAGTACCTTGTTTTTGCCTAAATGTAGTAACCATGCAGTTAAATGTAGAATTCTTTTCCTAATTGCTGAACTAAAGGGCAGTTTCACAGTGAACATGTGTGACCTGCATAAGTTACCTCACTACATTGATTCACGCACTCAGTTGTTTTCTGTGATCTGCCAGCAGACCTTTTGGCTAACCAACCAAATTTCAGATGGCTATAGGATTTGTTTCTGGATGTTTCCATGTAATTTATTGGAAGAATAAGTATAATCACATGATGCCATATCACATTTATTGGAAGAATAGTAATTGGTGGAGTGAAAGCCAGCTATACACAGGGGTTGGATATTAAATTCTTATCTTGTGTTGTCTCTTTGGGAAACACTAGAAGACAGGCAAAATAAATGCCCTGGGGTGCAGCCCAACAGATGTCCATTCATGGTAAGTAATTCAGCACTTGTGAAATCTGCAGCCATCACTATTTCTGCATTCACTAAAATGGCTCTGGCTATTCTGAACACTGATTTGGTTTAGAGGTACTTCTATGTTTTTCTTGTCAGCTTAAATAAATGTAAAACACTCACCTTTTCAGAATCTAAAGGTCATTCTCAAATGCCATAAGGAATTTGAAGACACTGAATTGTCTTAAAACCTTTGCTTATTCGTTGAAATGTTAGATTTAAAATGATTGCATACAGCATAGCTGAAAAACATTTGAGTAAGAGAAAATATCTGCATGAAAATAAAGTGTTCAATTAAGTTTTATGGGATTCATTGCACACTTAATTAAAGTAATCTTTATCTCTACTGCTCACCATACTCATTTAACAAGAAAATGGAGGAATATTAAATTTGTGGAATATGTCCCATATCAGTGTATTTTCCAAAATATGTAAGTATGAAGTAATTGAAAATACCTTTGCTCTTAAGAGGTTTTAAATATTCAGCCTCTGCATTTATAATTAATTTAAAGACTCTATTTTTAGAGCCCTCATTGATGTAACTAAAAAAGGAAATGAGCCATAAAGTGTTAATACTACCTTTTGCTCAAGACTCTCTACTCACCAAAGTTTATGCAAAGTATATCTAGGTAATAATGACAAGATGAGAATTCTGCTTTTAAATGGTTCTATCTACTACAGATTATTATGCAACTCTTAATGAAATGTTTTATATTGATTATATTCAAAAGTTGTCTTGCCATATCTCAAGGATTTTAATTATTAATCCGGTATACATTTGTAAAACATAGATTGACAGAAGTGTAAAAGCAGTTTCTATGTTTACTTATGAAATATAAAAATACTCTATTATTTTACTGTTTAAAAGTGCAAGTGTACTTTGAATGCTCTTTTATCAAACTCAGTATTATCAGTCAACAGCTTCTAAGTTAAAGACAATCATAACTTTGATTGCTCTTACATTTGAATTTTTAGATTTTTATTTCCTTCGGAAAAAAGGAATGGGCCCAGCCCAGTGGCTCACTCCTGTAATCCCAGCACGTTGGGAGGCCGAGGTGGGCGGATCACGAGGTCAGGAGATCGAGACCATCCTGGCTAACACGGTGAAACCCCGTCTCTACTAAAAATACAAAAAATTAGCCAGGCGTGGTGGTGGGCACCTGTAGTCCCAGCTACTGGGGAGGCTGAGGCAGGAGAATGGCGTGAACCCAGGAGGTGGAGCTTGTAGTGAGCCGAGATCGTGCCACTGCACTCCAGCCTGGGTAACAGAGCGAGACTCTGTCTCAACAAAAAAAAAAAAAAAAAAAAAAAAAAAACTGACAAAAAACAGATTGCAGCAAAGATGATTTACCTTTACCTTTTTAAACTATTATTTGTTACTCATGTAACATAATTTAAACTATTATTTAATTGTATAAAATGGAAAATGGGAAAAGTATATATACACATATATATGCACACACACATAAACATACATCAAAACAAATACATAAACTTCATAAAGCAATCCTTCTTTCATCTTGCCAATAGTTTCAAAATTAGTAGTTTTACTATGTGACTGCCCTTCAAGCCTGTGGTGTTGAAAATATTAGAACAATATGGTTTCAACAGGAACATAGATATTTGATTCAATTTTACTCTTTTACTCTTTTTTTTTGAGACCGAGTTTCACCCTGACTCCAGGCTGGAGTACAGTGGCATGATCTCGGCTCACTGCAACCTCCGATTGCCTAGTTCAGATGATTCTCCTGCCTCAGCCTCCCGAGCAGCTGGGATTACAGGGGTGTGCCACCACGCCCAGCTAATTGCTGTATTTTTAGTAGAGGTGGGGTTTCACCATGTTGGCCAGGATGGTATCGATCTCCTGACCTCGTGATCTGCCCACCTTAGCCTCCCAAAGTGCTGGGATTACAGGCATTAGCCACCATGCCCAGCCTACTCTTTTATTCTATTTAAACTATATGTAGACTATAAATTCAGCATTACAGAATATGAAAATAAATTCTTAAGTTTGTGCATATTATTAAAGACTTTGGAGATTATTGAATATACTTGTGCAAAACTCTTTCTTTTTCAAAGTATAATGTATTGAAAAGCACACATAGGCTTTAGAGATACAGAAGTGGATTTGAATCTCAGCTCTTACGCTGACTAGTCTGTGCCCTGGGACAATTTACGTCATTGTCATGAGCTGTATTTTTAATCTATAAAAATAGAAGTGATTATTACATTACTGTGAGTATTAAATGAGTTAATATGTAAAATGTCTAACATACCACATGCTACCTCTGAAAGGTCTGTACAAGCGTTGGTCTTTTTCTCTTCCTTTCTCCTTTTTATTATTTTTATTAAAAGAACATGGACTATCATGTTTTAAGAGCATGTCATATGTCTAGTGCTCTGTTAAACGTTTTAAGATATATTACACAATCCTCAAAAGGACCTCAGTAGACATTATTATTCCAATTTGGAAAATAAGGAAACTGAGACTTACAGAGCTGAAATATTTTATTCAAAGGTCCATCGGCCAGTAAATGGTAGATTCTGGTTTCCAACCTAAGGCCTGGATTTGAACCTAGGAGAATCCGACTTCTTAATCTTTTCCTCCAAAAGAATTCCGAAAGCATCCTTCTTGACTCTGTGATAAGGGAATAAAACAATATAGAAAACTTTTCATCATGGTCTGAAGATTTAAGAGAGTTTGAGAAGGATTGAGTTTGACGCTGTGAAAGCCAACCATGTGCCAATTGCTACAAGTAACCAACTAGTTTGCTGACACCTAAAGCGGGGCAGGGCTAGTAGGTGGAAAGCCGCTCTCCCTGACATCCTCAAACATAGTGAACTGAAAGGAAAGAGGATATTCACTGCAGTTCACAGGGGTCCTATGAGCTGCTCAGAAAAGCAGTCATCTTAATAACTGTAGAAATCTGATCTTCCAGAAAACTTTTGCACTGACTTGCAGATTGCTTCTAAATTTATGTCTCTTATAGATATGCTAATGCTTATATTGGTTGATGTTCCCTGTAGGAAAAGGTAAACCATCCCCTTTCTTCAGAATACTAAAAGAGGATCATTCAAAAAGCAAAATGACCCATCCTAGTATTTTACCTTCATTGGTATCATACTCTCCGCCAGACTCCCTTTTCCTTTCCTCTTATCTGTGAACTTCTCCTCTTTGAAACCTAGGTTGACTATATTGTCTTCCTAGAAGATTTTCCTGGCTTGCTCCCATCCCTACCTCCGTAGGGTTCATCACACCCTCCTCTGAAACCACTATATTTTGTATGTCTTCCTGTTGATATAGTTATTGTACTATACTGGAATAAATTTACACAAGTCTTTTTGTCCTAGCACATAGTAGGTGTTCAACAAATGTTTATGGAGCATTGATTATACAGTCAAATTCCTGAAAATAGATTGGGTCTTAGTAATCTCAATTTTCGCAATGCCTGGCACAATGCTTAGTCTAGAGTGTGTGCTCAGTAATTTTTTAAAAAATAAATGCATAAGTGATGACTGTAAAAGGCCCTGAAAAATGCCACTTTACTCAAGTGTATTAGAGAATGAAGGATTCTTACATAGAATTAGAGGTTTTAAAAGGACGTTTAAGGGAGATGGAAGGTAGAATATGTCCCAGGGTTAATATGGCACAAACTTATAAAAAGCTTTAAAGTTTAGCATAAGCCGAGCTGACAGCAAATGCCATACCACCAATAACAACAAAAATCACTCTTTATAACATGTATGGGAAGAGATTTACCACTACGCTAATATTAAAGGTAAAATAGAAAGCAGAACTATGACTCCTGGCTTGTTGCATCTTCTCCTTGAAGGGACATTGTCTTCAAAGGGCAAAGAGTAGAAAAAAAAAAAAAGTACATCATGTAGAAGCAACTGAAACAAGTTGACTAGGTGCATCTTTCATCTCAAGTTGACAAAGATGGCCCTGAGAGCTGTAAGAAAATATGGAGTGGGTCTCTTTAAAGTAGTTCAAATGCCCAGACCCAGATTCTGAAAGTGATTGAAATGGGAAAAAACATTAGGGTATTACTAATTCCTAAAAGGGCAAATGTGGGTAGCTTTTGTAAACAAAAATTAGGTAGACTTAGTGTCAATCTTTGAAAGAAAAGACAAAAAAATAATTGAACAGTTTACTCTTGAGCACTTACCAAATAATATGGTGATCCTTAGAAGCCAGACTAACATCACTGAACATAAGAAATACCAAACTAACAATTATGTGTTGGTATAGCCACTATATTATGGCAGGAAAATACTAACAATAGCCACAATTTAATAAGTAACAGCTGTGGGCCAGGTAATGTGCTCTGCATAATATATTTTTATTTTCATTAAAATATTAACATCTTTCAGGATATTTTTGTGAGTGAGAGAGAGAAATTGGGGTTAAATAATGGGCATATTTAAAACTGGTTGAAAAGTTGTACCTAAAGAGATTAGAGTCTGAAGTAAGATGGTCTTATTCTATCTACATTGTTGTATTGTATGAATACTAGAAGCAAGGTATGTTTGTTACAATTGTAGGTGACTCAGAGCTAGAAATAACTATTAATAGGATAAAATGACAGAATCAATATTTCTTAATTACCCAATGAGAAACTAGTAAGAAACCAGTATAACAACAGATAAGTAGACATTTCTCAATTCAAGTTTCCTAAAAAATTTGTTTAATTCATAGACTGTTTTATAGAACAGCTTTATGTTTATAGAAAACTTGAACAGAAAGTGCTGAGAGTTCCATATACCTGCCCCACCCTCCCTCCACACACATATACAGTTTCCCCTTTATGAATATCTTGTGTTAATGTGGTATATTTGTTACAGTTCATAAGCCAATATTGATACATTATTATTAACTAAAGCCCATTGTTTACTTTAGGGTTCCCTCTTTGTGTTGTACAGTTCTGTCGGTTTTGACAAATGCATAATGCTGTGTTTCCAGTATTAAAGTATTATACAGAATATAGTTTCAGTGCCCTAGAAATCCCCTGTGTTCCACCCGTTCATCCCTTCTCCCTTTCCAACCCTTAACCACTGATCTTTTTATATCTCTATAGTTTTGCCTTTTCCAGAATGTCACATAGTTGAAGTCATATAGTATGTAGCCTTTCAGACTTCTTTCCCTTAGTGGTGGGCATTTAAGGTACTTTTATGACTCTTCATGGATTGATAGCTCGTTGCGTTTTATCTCTAAATAATGTTCTATTCTGTGGCTGCACCATGGTTTGTTTATCCATTAAACCTATGAAAGGCATATTGATTACTTCTAGTTTTTGGCAAACATGAATTAAGTTGCTACAAACAGTCACGTGCAGGTTTTTATGTGGACATAAGTTTTGAACTCATTTGGATAAATAACCAGGAATGCAACTGGTGGATCATATGATAAGACCGTGTTTAGGGTTGTAAGAAACTGCCAAACTGCCTTCCAAAGAGGCTGTACAATTTTGCATTCCTACCAGCAATGAATGAGAGTTTCTATTGGTCCACAGCATTTGTAGCCAGTGTTTTGTATTTTAATCATTCTAATAGGTGTGTAGTGGTACTGAAATCAGGTCTTAAAAATGAGTTTCACGTATAGAGAAAGGAAGGGATCTCCTTAAGAAATGGTTCAAATGGGGGAAAAAGTTCTTAGTAGATTCTATGGATCATAAGCTCAATGTATCAAAAGCCTTGATGTATCAAAAGCCTGATGCAAATGCTAATAAAAATCAAAACAAAACCAAAAACACCTTGAGGTATGTTGATCCTATCGGTTTCCTACTCATGTGATAGAGTAATCACATTATGTTCTGTTGGTCAGGGTACATATGGAGAATGGTAGACAGGTCAGTTTGGGGCACATGGTACAGTGACAGCTCTGACATGTTAATCCAGATGTGGGGATTGTATTTATGATATCAGTCATTTCAACACAAAAGATAAATGTGTTGGGTAATAGATATCCCAATTACCCTGATTTTATCATTATACTTGTATACATGTGTCAAAATATCACATGTATCCCCAAAGTATGGACCACTATTATATACCAATAAAAAAATGGAAAACAATGTTGTGAAAAAGAGGAACAGGACAAAGGAAATCTATAAAAATATTTGAGCAAATGTCATGTTGAAGGGATTACATTTTTTGTGTTTCCAGATTACAAAAAAAAAAAAACAAAACAAAAAAAAAAACAAAAACAAAACAAAATAACTGCCCACTACAAAAAAAAAAGCCTCCCTGGTCTCAAATATAAAATGGTGATAATTTTACTAACCCTCTGGAATTTTTGGTAGAAATTATCTGGGATAATGTCTATAAAGGGTTTAGCATATTGCCTGACACATAACTGTTCAGCATTGGGCTGGATACCCAATGGGGATCTGGAGATCAGCGGGGGAGGTAAGGCTGGGAAGCATGTCAGTGATGTTTCAAGTGAAGTGACATTTGGGCAAGTTGACTAGCTCACCTGGAGACACATACAGAGCAAAAGAGAAGAGGCCTACGGTATCTGAAAAGACTTAGGAGGAAGAACTACCCAAGGACATTATTGCAAGAAAGAAATGAACAGATACAAAGCTTTTGCCATTCTGGCAAGTACCTAATGCCAAGAGCCTGGAGAAACAGCGATTCCTTTATACAGAATTGTTTCAGTTGCTTTCTCTCCTTTTATCCCTGAAGAAAGAGCTTCCCTTAAAGAGTTGATCATTAGTGAGATTATATGACGTTAATGAAGTCTTTCAGTTTCTCCGTCTGTGTATTTGCATTGCACCTGTCCCTGCAGTACCTTGGTATTTTAACTGCTGTACATGTCGAGAAATATTCACATTGTTCATTATGCAAAAGAGATCTGGCAGATTTAGGTCTGGATGTGGCAAAGTCAGGAGAGCTGTGACATTGTGAGATTACCCATTGAAAACTAAAAATAAAACCTCAGAGAATACAAAGAACAGAGGAAAGAGGCTATTAACATTCAACTTACGGTGAACATGATGATACATACATTACACGTAAAAAAATTTTCAAAAATTATTTCTTTAGTTTTGACATAAAAGCAAGTGTGATTTTTTTTTTCCAGGAGAAACCCAGTCAGCTAGTAATATGCAAGAGACTGAACTGACCTTATTTTCTAAATTTTAAAAATATGCTAATAAATACTAACATAACTTTTTACATCTGAATGTTCACATCAAAATTATGTATTTTTGTATTAGTCTTCAGTAACTTTAGTACTTATTCAAAAGGCATTTTCGAATTACTAGATATTTTATAGCCTGTGTACCTGGTACCTGATATCTAGTATCCTGGTACACCTGTTTAACTAAATTTTTCTCTATATTTCTTAAAGGGATGGTTGCTTTTTACATTCTACATACAAAGTCTCCTGTGAAAAGATTATGGCTTTATTATCAAAATTAATTAAACACTGCATACTTGTTTTTTTTCCCAGAGAAAGGTACATTTTTATACTTAAGAACTGTGGGTTTTATATTTTCAACTATTTATTTTAGGGACCTTTCAAAACTATTAGCACATAGATAGTGTAGTGTTCTTATCCTAGAATTAAACAAAAATAATCATAAGCATAATTTTAGTGCTATAAATAATACCCTGTCTTCATACTGTGCTCCACAGTTTTCAAAGCTCTTTAATATGCATTACTCCTACCATCACTCCCCCGGTTATTACCACCAAAATCAGGGAGAGAGTACCATTTCCTGCTTAGAAGTATGGGCTTTGGGGTCAAATAAAACTGGATTTATGTACTGATTCGGCTACTTAATTTGTGAGCTTGATCAAGTTATTTTACCTTCTAAGTCTCCATTTCCTCATTTTAAAGTATGGATAATAATACCTCATAGAGTTGTTGTCTAGAGTAAATGAAATAGAACACAGTCCACACTCAGTAAAGTGCCTGGCCCAAGCAACATTAGTTACTTTCATCAACATCATAGTCAACACCATTATATTACAAAGATATTGTTACATCAGTATGCCTCAGGATTCAACCAGATCTTGGAAATAAAGGAAACCTTGAAGTCAAGATCCTGTGATACATGTGATTCTCCGTTGTGAAATATTTTTAAATGCCTCAAGCACATATCCCAAGCATATTAGTCCTATAATGATATCCTCCAGAAAGGGGAGTTCATGGTCAATAATGTGAGAAAACTCTGCCTGTCACCCTTTGAATGATACAACATATATTTGTGTATCAAAAGCCCTGATCCAGGAAAGAAGCTTTACCATCCATCAGTGTTGCCAAAAGTGCCCAGTCATGTAGTATTTACTCTGTACCAGACAATTCCCAGTGCTTTACGCAGAAACTCATTTAATCCTCATAACAAATCTCTATGAGGCTGGTACCATGATTATCCCCATTTTACAGATTGGGAAACTGAGGCATAGGTAGACTATAACATGCCCAAGATTCCTCAGCTATTTAAGAGGCAATGTCAGGATTCAAATCCAAAGAGGAAGGCTCCAGCCTCTGGTCTCCCAACCACTACTCATATTACTTCTGTCATTCTCACGGGAAGCTCTGAAATTTACTAGTTCTATGCTCAATCTCCACCATCAAGAACTATAAACCCCTTTGGAGACTGACACTGCATTATTCTAATGCACTCAAATGTTATGTAGATTAAAAAGCAGTTCCCTTTTTGTTTTTCATTTGCATTCTAAACACCAGGAGGAACCCTCTCATTCTAATGCAATATTAGAAATGTATATTATTTGAGGAAGCAAGCACCTCAAAAAATTTCTGAGGTCACACACATTTGGATATGATGAATAGGAAGGGCACAAAAATAGGCACTTATTCTGCACAAAATCAATATTTAACACTGGAACACTTCCAAGCCACAAGTGGGAACTAAACTGATGGAGAGAAGTTCAGCAAAGCAGTGAGTTCACTGTAACTCTGAACGGGTTGCACTGTGGCTGGTGCATGTAGAAATATTTCTAGAAATGACCTTGATGTCAACATTTCACTACTACTACTACTACCTGCCGCTTTCTGTCTTTTCTTACTTGTCATGCCCTATTATTATGTGAACATCATATCGCTGTTACAACATGTATCATGGTTCAGCAATTAGAGCATGAAGCTTGAAGTCCCTGTTCTTCTCGCTATTGTTTGAATATATCACTATACCAGACCAAGTATTGAATGAATGAGTAGACTAATGACTGCCCATGCTAGAAAACAAACTAGATGAAGAGTTGGGATGACCTTAGTTCCACGTCCCTGCTGCATCACTAATCACTTTGTCACCTTGTTGAAATTACTCTCCTTCCAATTCTGAGACTGTATTTGCTATCTGTGCCAACAAAAGTGACAAAAAGTGCAAGGAAAAAAAAGTAAGCAGCGAAAATGAGAAATGCTCTTGTCACCCTCAAGTTAATAAAGACCTGTTTTAATCACAGAGTCTTCCTAAGAATGTTTTTAACTCCTAGAGGCCTCAGCATCCTGTCTAAAAAACACTTTCATCACAATGAGGCATGTGCTTTGTGCATGCTGCATTCAACTTAGTCGTCTTATTAATGAAAGCAAAATTATAGAACATTTATTTGAGTTGATTAATTTATTCCTAAATGGGGCAATTTCAAGATATGAATAACTTCCCATCTTTTATATTTCTAACTAGACATTTCTTTCCCCTTTATTCTGCCCTGAGGGTGTGTGAAGGTTATAAATAATTCAAAAGAATATATCCTAAAATGTCTTGCATTTTAATGAATTCCCAAGATTGAAAGGAGTTAGTATTGTTTAAATCATATGAATGTTATGCATCAATATTTTGTATTGTTCATCACAATACAGCCCTCATACTAGTATGATTTGATAACAGGGGAGGAAGAAATAACATTGTAAAGATAACTAGGAATTATGAAGAAAGTCATGGGAATGTTAAAGGAACATTCTCACATTTTTCAAAAAAAAATTCCATTGACTTCTACAAAGGATATTGTCCTGAATGAATCAAATATGTTCATAATTATTCAAGAAAAATATGAAGATTCATTTATGTAACTGCTGCTATAGATGTAATCCTCTAAGACAGTGTTATCGAAAGTCTGTAAAATATGCTAAGAGGGATGATTTGAAGTGCAAAGAAGCTGCAGCTGTAGATTAAATAAGATCACAGTGAGAAAGTTACTTTTAGTTCTCTTCTGATTACCTGGTTATCCCTAACCTCAGGTCTGAAAGTCTCAGTTAAGTGATAATGTCTATACCAAACTCTTACCAATTGTCATATTTAGCAAATGAGCCCCCTCATTGTAATTAAGTATTAGGAAGTATAGTTTTTAGGCCAGTAAGCTCCTCAAAAAAATTTTGAAAGCACACGCATTCAGATGGGAAGAACAGGAAGGCTACAAAAATAGGTACTTATTCTATACAAAATCAGTATTTAATATTAGAACACTTCCAAGCCACAGGCAGGAATTAAACTAATGGAGCAAGACTCTGCTTAGAACTTTTGAAGACAATGGTTTTGAGTCAAAATCGAGTCCAATCTTTTTATTTCCATCGTATTTATATTTATTGTTGTTTGCCCTTTCTGTTGAGACATGCTGTTTTTCCTTTGATGGAATGGCACAAAGTTTTCCTGTTTATATTTTGTAAGCTTAACTGTGGATAAATTCAAAGAAAAATATTAAGTAAACAATAGTGCAGATGGCATGCAGATGTGACAAAAATCCTGATGGTAGTGTACTAATGACCAAAATTCAAGAAATACAGCTCTCCTGGGCTCAAACATACAGTCTCTCTTCTAACTCTCTCGTCCCACTCCTTTCAACAGCTGCTGGTGCTCAGGGACCTACACATGCCTCCATAGCCCTTATCAGGTTAGCCACGGAAGCAAGGTGCCAATGATAGTGATGGGAAGGGGCACCAGGGCAGCAAAATGATGTCGCAGAGCTGAACAAAGCGTTGAGAGATAACAATGTTTTATGTCTAATATCTCCTAGTAACCATCAGATGGAGTGACTGTTTTTAAGCCAGATCAGATGCCCTTTGACCCATATCTTCACCTACCAAATCACCCACACTGTTAAATGGCAAGGTAAAAGATTTCACTCTGCGAGACACTGTGTGTTACTTCTCTGTGGGTCATTGCCTCCTTGATAAAGCTTGTCTTTAGTTATCTGTCCTAACCTCTTCATGTTGAGTTTTAATGATACACACAATGAGCAGTTTTCTCGCAGAGGTGGGTATGGGTGTCTGTGTATGTTTTAGTGTGCACGTAAGCCTACACATAAATATATATGCATACAAATATACATATTAAAATTATTGTATAAAATACGGAGAATGGGGCTAACATGAGAAGATCTCATTTTGAGGATCCCACTTCTGTCTTAAGACAAGAGAATTTTTTTGAAATGGCACCTTATTTTTGAAAGCTAAGTCCAAATGTCTCATGACCTATTTGAATGTGGGCTGGAATGACAGAAGTGTTGGCCATGGGATTTGGAGTAGCACACCAAGTTCAGATTTAGTACCTTCTTGCTCAGGGTAATTCATTTCCAGATGCCTGTGAATAAATCAGTTTTTGCTGGTGAGCCCCCTCATTGCTGGTGTGGATGTGGAGAAAGAGGAACTCTTTTATACTGTTGATGTGAATGTAAATTAGTCTATCCATTATGGAAAATAGTATGGAAGTTCCTCAGAAAATTAAAACTAGGACTACTGTATGATCTAGCAATTCGACTACTGGGTATATACTCAAAGGAAATGAAATCAGCATGTCAAAAAAAATTTGCATTTCCACGTTTGTTGCAGCACTCTTCACAGTAGGTAACATATGGAGATAACGGAATCAACCTAAGTGTACATCAGTGAATTAGTAGATAAATAGAATATGATACATATACACAATGGAATCTATTCAGTCATAAAAAGAAGGAAATCCTGTCATTCGCGGCAACATGGATGAACTGGAGGGCATTATGTTAAATGAAATAAACCAGGCACAAAAAGACAAATAGCCTCCATGATCTCACTTACATGTAGAATCTAAAGAAGTTGATCTCATAAAAGTAGAGAAAAGAATAGTGGTTATCAATTGCCTGGGAAGGGTGCAGAGAGGTATGTAGGGAGAGATTGATCAGCAAGTACAAAGGTGCAGTTCGGAGGAATAAGTTTTGTCTACTGCACAGTGGGTAACTATGGCTAACAATATTGCACTGCATATTTCAAAAAAGAAAGGATTTTGAAGGATTTCCGCAGGCTGTAGGCTTTAGGTACCTGCCAGAATGGCAAAAGCTTTGTATCTATTCATTTCTTTCTTGCAATAATAATGTTCTTGGCTAATTCTTCTTCCTAGTCTTTTCAGATGATGTCTTAGGC
The DNA here is from genome assembly GCF_006542625.1 of Nomascus leucogenys. Lineage (NCBI taxonomy): Eukaryota > Metazoa > Chordata > Mammalia > Primates > Hylobatidae > Nomascus > Nomascus leucogenys. Next base: position 50,472,186 of record NC_044393.1, read on the forward strand.
CTCTTCTCTTTTGCTCTGTTTGTGTCCCCAGGTGAGCTAGTCAGCTTGCCCAAATGTCACTTCACTTGAAACATCACTGACATGCTTCCCAGCCATACCTCCCCCGCTGACCTCCAGATCCCCATTGGGTGGCCAGTGCAATGCTGAACAGTTATCATCATGTGTCAGGCAATATGCTAAACCCTTCATAGACATTATCCCAGATAATTTATATCAAAAATCCCAGAGGATTAGTAAAATTATCACCATTTTATATTTGAGACCACGGAGGCTTTTTTTTTTTAGCAATCTGGAAACACAAAAAAAGTAATCCCTTTAACATGACATTTGTTCACAAAAAAATGGTAAATTTATGAGGTGAGGATTATGCCAAATGCCAGATTTAGTTTTTATGCAATGTATACATGTATCAAAACATTGCACTGTGCTCCATAAATATTTACAATTATTGTGTGTCAATTTTTTAAAAGGAGACTCTAAATAAATAAAAACAAATCCATTTCCCTAGCTGCACTTCTGATGGATAACATGTTTCAGTATTATTAATACCAAGTATTATCCTATATTTGAATATACAGATAGTCTGTCCCTGGGCAGTGCTACAATCTTTCCAAAATCGTTCTGATGAAAAATTTGTTGTAACTGATGAACCATCATTTGAATAGGATAATCAAAATGACTGATCCTTCTGAGAAACTGCCAACTGTGCATCCTATAAATGGGCCCCAGTTGATTGGTTTGACCTGAAGTTAAGTATAATAGTCACAACTTAGATGGGTTTAGTAACTCTTCGGCTGATATATGGTTGTAGCCTGGTTGTTTCATGCTTATAAGCATAATTGGAATGCCTAAAATAAGATGAAATTGCTGAAGCTTCATTTGACGAGCAAAACCTTGGAAAAACTATGAACAAGTTAGCATTTCTAGTTCATATGTGAGTATGTAATGAACCTTTTAAAATGACCATGTGTAAAGAGTGCTGCTTCTCTGGTTTGCCCACTTTGAACATCAGAACTTGACTGCAGAGGACATGCAGGACCCAAGGCATAGCTTTCTACTGGTAACAAAATCTGATAGAGTTCCTTTAACTGACACTTTATGAAGACAACAAAAAGGTTGCCTGGTGATGTATCCATTTTGCTGTTGAGATAACTCATAACTATTTGCCTCAGTGGTATTTATAGACAAGTCCTTTTTACGAGAAACTAGTGAAATTTTTAATCAGTTCAGATCTTTCTGTTCACACCTCTCTCTCTCACTTTTATATGTCCTTCCAGGATCTGTTGATTACCATTGAAAGTCCCACATCATATTTATGCCAGTTTAAGTTGATCACTTCCATCACAGAAAACTTTAAAAATTTTAAAAATTAAGTCTTGAGAACATCTACTGAAGTATGGCAGAGTAAAAACATTTTTATTCCACTCTCCTTCCTTGTATCTCATTAAAAATTGCCATAAATAAATACATGCGAAGGAGAAAAGTACCATCATAAAAAATAAGTTAAACATACAGTATTTCAGCTTCGAAAAATTCAGAGAAACATAATTTCTTTAAAAAAAATCTTTAAAAAGTACCTACTAGATTTTAAAGAAGAGATTACAAGACAAAAGAAACACAAAATAGAAACTGGCAGAGCTTGGAAAAGCAAGAGAAGAAGAAAAAGCAGAATCATTCTAAAAGCAACATTAAAGGCAATAAAAGTAGCATTAAAAAATTTTTAAAAATAAAAAAGACAATATAGTAAGGAAACAAATGTATGAAAGAAATATAAAAAGAAAGGCCGGGCGCGGTGGCTCACGCTTGTAATCCCAGCACTTTGGGAGGCCGAGGCGGGCGGATCACGAGGTCAGGAGATCGAGACCACGGTGAAACCCCGTCTCTACTAAAAATACAAAAAATTAGCCGGGCGTGGTGGCGGGCGCCTGTAGTCCCAGCTACTCGGAGAGGCTGAGGCAGGAGAATGGCGTGAACCCGGGAGGCGGAGCTTGCAGTGAGCCGAGACTGCGCCACTGCACTCCAGCCTGGGCGACAGAGCGAGACTGCGTCTCAAAAAAAAAAAAAAAAAAAAAAAAGAAATATAAAAAGAAAAAATTGTATTAAGAAGATACATATAAGAAACATGGTATACCTCACACTTGTATAACTGATGTTTTCAAGGAAGAAAATGCATTAATAAATGAAATAGAAAAGTGTCCTGAAATTGTCACATTTAAGCTTACAAATAAAAAGAGATGGATCTAAAAAGTCTGATATAAAATAAACATTAAGGTAAATCCCAGTAAATTATTATAATTTTCCAGAACATGGAATTATATGTGCGTCTCAGGAGGAATAAATGCCAGGTGAACCCAGACTTTTGTGGTAGCAACAATCAATATTGGACCATAGAATAATGTCTACTAAGGTTTGAGGTAAAGTAAATTTGACCCAAGTATTTTGTATTCATCCAAATTATTTTGCAAGGGTATATGAAGAATATATATCAACCAACAGACATTCTCCAGCAAGTATATAGCACATAGGTCCCTTTTTTCATAATCTTTTTGAATTTTACAATGCAGCCAGCCAAAAGATGGATCAGTATAAAGAATTCAGGATAGAAAATCCATAGTTATAATCATTCATTGATTTCAACATTGTGTGAATTATGGTGAACAACAGCATCTAAATATAATAACTCCTAATAATTTAAAATTTTTAAAAGTCAAAAATTCTGGTTGAGGAGGGCAGATAGTTGGATGATACCTGCTTGCAAGGCACTGAAAGAGATTCAGTATGCCTAGATTATTCACTAGACATGACTAAAGTGGAAGCTAGAGCCGTTAGGTCTGATTACTCAGGGCCTTTAAACCACACTAAGAAATTTAGACATTTTTCTAAGAGCACTGGGAAGCCATGTAACCACCCAAGGAGATCTTCTTGCCCCCTGCCCAGGTAGAGCCAATGTATCAAGACAGGGGAATTAGAATAGAGAAAGAGTTTAATGCACAGTATTATATGTACTATATCTACATATATATACTTATTTTTATATATTAGTTTACATATATATTTGTATATATACACACATATGTATACATATATAAATTTATACATTTTACATTTATACATTATATAAATATATAAATTTACATATTTGTATGTACACATATATGTGTATATACAGTATGTACACATATATGTGTATATACAGTATGTACACATATATGTGTACATACAGTATATACACATATACACACACATGCATATAAATTGAGGGAGAGCCAAGAAGACAAAACAGTAGAAAGTTCAAAGTTAAAATTTCAAGAGATAAGCACTTAATATAAAATAAACTACATCAGGATCATATTATGAAACAATTTTTTATTCCTCACTTAACATTTATTTGAAGAAGCAGCTAGCTCTCCAATACAATAATACTAGTCAGTTTTTTCGTGAATCTAAATCCTAGGCCAGTGAAGCATTTATTCTTCATGAGAAATGCAGTTAAATAACACATGTCACTTCCTCTTTTTCTGCCCAGCCAGAGCAACAGAAAAAGATTGCTGGGTATGAGTGTGGGTTTCTTTCACCTTTAGAGCAGAGAGTATTAAAACTCGACCTAAAGCCCATTAATGAATTGTGAGGGACCTACCGATGGACTAAAATGGATCTAAGATTGGAAGTCTCTTTTCGCTGTTCTGCGAGGCTCTCTATTCCATAAGTTTTAGTTTTCACTTATGATTTGTGAAGGTTAATACTGAGTGTCACCTTGATTTAAAGCCATATACATATAGCCAACTAACTGAGTTGTTTATGTTTACTAAATTTGTAAACTGACCTTTGCACATTATCCCAGTTTACTGAAGATTCCAGTTCAGTGTTCTGACTAAAGCTCAACCCTGAACAGAGAGTTGAAACGTGACGTACACCAGGTAGATAGGAGCTGCAATAGTAAGTGGGCCATTTTTTTTCATCCCACAAAATGGCCTTAGTAAAAACATGTGAGAGTCTACACTCTAGTGGCGCTCAAGTAAATAGCACCTCCATTCAATGGAGTGATATGAAAATAAAGAAAATCTCTGAAAAATCTTCTCCTCCCACAACTACACCTTCTATATATGTATATATATATTACTTCCTAAGACAAGAAAGAGGAATGGCAGGTCACGTTCTTCCTCTGGTCAAACTGAAGGCCAGGAGTCTAACTTTGAGACATCTTTGATGTCTGTATTCCAGAGTCAATTCACACTAACTCAAATAATTCTTGACTTCATAGTCTGATGTACAGATTAGTCAAAGACATAGATGGGAAGAAAATTATTGGATGTTTTAAAAGTCTTCATGAGGTTTTTATGATGGATGTATACAGGCCAGAAGATATCTAGTGATTTTCCTCTAGAAAAGGGAAAAATACAAAAATGGCTTTAATAATACAGGATTAGTTACATGTTATAACAGAGGAATAATCAAAAAATAATAGTGGAATGAGTAAATTAGATTTTATCCATTTAGAAAATGTTTATAGAGGGCTTATTATGTTTTAGGCACATTTTTAAAGCCTGGGGATAGCATCATGAACTGAAGAGATTAGGCTCTGTGCTTGTGCTACTTTGTAGATGAGAAGAAAGGATGACCAAGTGTGTCTAACTCTGAAGCAGGGTTTCAAATTTCAAACACTGCTTGCTACCACTATGTGAGGTCCAAGATAGGACCCCACTTCTCCAGTGCAACTCCCCAGTGTATTACTGCCAAATGTAAATCATCGCTACCTTGTGCTATTTCTTTATGTCATAATAAGCCCACAGAGATTTTGAAACAATCAAAAATGTTCCACCCAAACACATTTTACAGAGCTCAAGTGATTAAGCTATGAAATATGTTTTCATTAATATGGCTCTGCTCAGTCATTTTCAAAGTCTAGATAGAAAGAGTATTTGTCAAGAAGAAGGGACACACAGGGCCACGTGCTTACTGTGCAATAACTGGAAATAAGATACAAACCATGTATTGTTCTTTAGTATCAAGTTAACTGACAGGCCATTTGGTATCTATTTGACTTGTTTAAAATGTACTTTCAAATAAAAGAAAGAAAACAAATGGTATTTTAACTAACTAACGTTTTCCTGAATGAGGAAACTGCCTTTTCTAATCTTGTATTATAGACAGGAGCAAACAGGTTTGCATCAATTACTATTCTGTTTGTTTAATATGTATTTTCAAAAACAGTGAATACCAAATCAAATAGTTTTAATGCTCAGTTATGTTAAATAGCCCCCACTTGGATTTTTTCCAAAATAAATCTAAGTAAATATTGGTAAATAGCACAAAGCGTATCAATAATATGTTGTCTGAGCTTGTTATTTAGGGGATTAAAATCACAGCCGAGAGAGCAAATAAATATTACAAGTTACACTGCATCATATTTGCCAAACTTCCTAAATTATTAGCAAATCCACTGGGTAAATGCAGCAGCAAAGCACAATCTGTTTCCCATGCATATCTGAAATCCACTTACGAGGCATAACAGGCCTAGATAGGATTTCAGATATATGATTACAGAATTATTGATTCACCATTTTCATCTCCAAAGAAGGTCATTCTAGGGATCACCTTGTAGGTTTACCCAAAATGAAGTAAGAGAAGTGTATATGGGTAGTTTATTCTTTCCATGTGTACAGACTTGGAGGTCAGCTTAACCAATTTGTACCAAGATGATGATTCGTATAAGACACATAGAACCTATCATCACATGATTTTCAATCAGACAGGAAGTATGTGAAACAAATGCACAATAACTCTAACACAAAGAAGAATGGAGGTCTCCATTGCAGCGTAATGGCTGTCGAGGAGAATATGTTCAGATGGGGAAGGTGAAATAGAGTCCTGCTTCCTTGAATTTAATTGAGCAAGAAACAGAGGGAAGCAAAGACTTTGGAAGAAGAGTTTGTGTAGCAAAGGCTCATAGTCATACTTGCCTTCTAAAGAAGGAGGATCCCTTTTATTTTGCTGGGGCTCTGCATGAGCAGAGGTATGCAGAGGGGACCCTGAAACTGCAGCTGGGCTAGGAGCTGGAGAGAGCTGAATTACTTTGGTTAAGGAAATGGGAGATTTGGGATTTGCCACTAGGAGGATGAGAGGAAAAGAAGAGAGAAAGTATGAAAAAGATGTGAGGCTAAAGCTAAAACTGAGAGACATTCTGCAACAGGCATATCTCACCGGAAATGTTAATTATTTCATTCCTATAGTGTGAGTACTTCTTCTCCCCAGACCTCTATATTTCATTTCCTCTACTAAATGTCTTGTGTGGGTGGGATGCTTTGGTCGTGGTATTTTTGTTTTGTTCTGGTTTGGGTTTTATAGTTTTTTATTTTTTTTTTTTCCTTAAAATTAAGAAAGAGAACTGAATTCCATGACTGGGTTAACTAATTGTAGTAGAGGGACCACATTAGCAGGAAGGTAAGTGGAGCAGTAAACTAATCACAGATGCTCCTGTAGTTACAAACAGCTTAGGTAACCAAAATCTCTAATTGTGCATAAATCCAAAGTGACTCCACACAACTAATAGCTATTGCCATCTGTTAATGGCTGGCAGAGCATTTTTTTGTCTCTATGGAAATCGAAAGTTTTTAATAATTGAAGTTATTCTGATAATGTAACTCTTTTCTCTGCTTTACCCCACAAATTTCTGTAAATCTTAGAGAAAGCCACAGATTCCACATTTTGTGGCATGGTAGGTCAGATCCCTTTTACCTCAATCTTCAAGTGTATCGAGAATGCAACTAATATCAAGGTTATGTATGTAATCCAATTTGGTTGGAGCAAAGTGTGTGTTAAGCAAACAAGTAGAAAACTTAGAAGGCAGCTTGAGACCAAATTGTGCAGGATCTTGAATGTTCAAGTCAGGAACTATGTTTCATTACACCATGAATTATAATTCAAAATTACGAAGGGGAGGAGGACTAACAAGTAAGAATTGATATATCCAACCTAAATATCTCCCTCAAGTCCCACATCTATGTATCCAGCTGCCTACTGGACAATTCTGCTTGGACTTCTCTTGGGTATTTATTTTTTGAGATGGAGTCTCACTCTGTTGCCCAGGCGGGAGTGCAGTGGTGCAGTCTCAGCTCACGGTAGCCCCAAACTCGGGGATTCAAGCAATTCTCCCACCTCAGCCTCCCGAGTGGCTGGGACTACAGGCACCCACTACCACGCCTGGCTAATTTTTGCATTTTTTAGTACAGACGGAGTTTCACTATGTTGGCCAGGCTGGTCTCAAACTCCTGACCTCAAGTGATCTGCCCTCCCTGGTCTCCCAAAGTGTTGGGATTACTGGTATGAGCCACCACACTCATCCTCTCTCGGGTACTTTAAACTTGACTGCCAAATTCATCTTTCTCCCCCTACGTATACTTTTATATGTTTTCTGTGTGTTTTTATGTATTTGTTTGTTGATACCTGTTTCCCAGCCAAGAAGCTCAGAGTCAGGTCTGTTTTCTTTGTCCTTATTCCATATAGCAAACTGGCCAATGGGATGTGTTAATTTTGCCTTCACAATGTCTCTTCAGTTCATCCTTTCTTTCCCAACCCACCACCTTTCATTTAGCCCAGACCTTCATGATTTCTCATAGTAATTACTATAGTGTAACATGTGGGTGTGTGTCAGATTGCCCGAGTTCAAATCCTACAGCACACTTCAGCAGCCATATGACCTCTATTCGCTTCAGTTTCCTTGTTTGTAAAATGTGGAAAATGAAAGCATCTACCTTAAATGAATAAATGAGTGCATGCCTGAATTATAGGAGGAAGAAGAAAAATTACATGATCAAGCCTTAGCTTTATCTAGGTATGAATCCAGATAGTCAGATCCCATGGCAGGGCTGTCTGATAGAAATATAATGGAAGTCATTACATTTAAATATAACTTTAAATGTAAATATATTTATATTTAAATATGACTAAATATAATGGGAGCCATTATATTTATATATAACTTTAAATTTTCTAGTAAAAGGCCGGGCGTGGTGGCTCACGCTTGTAATCCCAGCACTTTGGGAGGCCGAGGCGGGCGGATCACGAGGTCAGGAGATCGAGACCATGGTGAACCCCCATCTCTACTAAAAATACAAAAAAAAAATTAGCCGGGTGTGGTGGCGGGCACCTGTAGTCCCAGCTACTCGGAGAGGCTGAGGCAGGAGAATGGCGTGAACCCGGGAGGCGGAGCTTACAGTGAGCCGAGATTGCGCCACTGCACTCCAGCCTGGGTGACAGAGCGAGACTCCGTCTCAAAAAAAATAAAATAAAATAAAATAAAAATAAAAATAAAAAATAAGTTAAATTAATAATATTTATTTAGTCCAATATAGCCAAAATATTCTCTTGTGGCACTAGACACATTTTAAGTGCTCACTGGCCACATGTGGCTGGTGGCTCCCATTACTGGACCAAGCAGCCACAGAGATTATGACACTGGAGAATACTAATGTCAAAACCAATGAGAGAAAACCTCAAGAAGGTACTTAGAAAGAAAAGATGATACATTTATCCGCTCATAGTGAGGTTAGGGGATGTAAGCAATTCGGGTGAAAATATCTTAACAAGCAGTGAGAAATAGAGTTCTAAAATGGGCAGAATTGGAGGTTACATTTCAGAAGCCAAAAAACAAGGATCTAGCCATAAAGTGTGCTTTAATTTTAGCTCACTTCAATAAGTAAATATTTGCTTACTAGTATTGCCTAGTGATGTGTGGTGTGCTGTGGGGCCCTCCATGACTTCACTCTTGCTGTGCCCCCTCCTCAAAGGTCCCACATCTTACTCTGCACCTCTCCAAATCCTGTCATACAAAGGCCTGCCCCACTTCTTACATTAAGGCTTTTCCAACTATTTTGTCACGTTTATCTTATCCCTCAAATCCTACTGCACATAAAATTACTATTTACGCAGGCACTGTAATTACTCTGTGCAGCATCTTTTGTCCTCATAGCTTGACTGTAAGTTCCTTGAAAACCAGGAGCATTTCTGTTTCCACAGACCTCAGAATCAAAGAACCTGAGTGCTCAATAAATGATTGTTGAAACAGTGACTGACTCGGGCAACATTCAAGCTTCAGCTTCTGAAATTATGAAGGCACATCCAAGGAATTGAAAATTCCACAAACACTGTTCTTTAACTCAGTGCTAATGGTCAAACTGCTTCCCGTTGCATGTAGGTGTTTGGAATGGCAGACTCTGAAATCATTTTTGACATAAATTGGGTAACCCAGAAGGCAGTATGGGCTTCCAGCTACTCTTCAGGTTCACCAGGAACAGGTAGTTCAAGGTAATTACATTATAAACCTTAGATGTCTTGATGCACTTGCAGTTAATTCCAGTTAATTCATCTTCGGAGGAAGATGTTTTCATCACTGAGTAGTGAGCAGGAAGAGATTAATTTTAAAGGCAAGCAAAATAGAAGAGCCTTAACAGCCCGTTAATGATGCCGTTTTCCCATTTCCTGCTCTTGATGTATTGTGCGCCCATGAATGATGCGGCAAAATCCAGGCTTTAGAAATTCGTGTTTTGTGGAGAAAATCCATTTCTGTGCCTTGCAAAGCAGAACTACAGGTGCAGCAAGCAAGTAAACAGTACCAGCTGCTCCTTGGCTGTGGTTCATTAAAGAGAAATTAAAAACAAAACCCAGGTTTGGGGTGAGTACAGAATCACTGAGAGGACAGCAACGGATTTTTCATGACTTTGGCCTCGCTTCTGGCATCTCCACCGGAAAACAGCATGCTCGTAAAGGAACCGCAGCACACACATGCTGAATGTCAGAGCTGGTTTCTGCCCGTATTCTGGTGAAGTGTTATGGTGAAATGTCCTTGCAGACATTGTGACTTAGCCAGGGAACTCATACCAGATTCATATATTAAAGCGCTAGAGGCTGATTTGGGAGATGATGTAGAGTGCCGAAACACATAAACTTGTCACCAATACAAGTGAATTCATATCCTAAGCTTTTAAAAAATTCGTATCTCAAGGAACCTAATGGGCTCAGGATTTTTTTTTTTGTTCTTATGACGTGGATTCACTTTTGTGTGACTAGTTTAAGCTTTTAGGAAAAGTCTGTGAGTGGAGAAGTTTGATAGTATAGAGTTTATCAGAATACAGAAGATAATATTACACATCAGAGTCTCAAAAATGTTTCAGTGGTTATCTGTTTGCTTTATTCACACCAGTTGATTCCTTAACTTGTGTCTGATAGCACCATGTGTACCCTGCCACCAAGGATGAAGGGAATGAAGTATCATTACATGTGACATAAACAGCACATAATAAACTGTTGGTTTTGATATTGCTCCTAAGTGATTTTTGACATTTTATTACTTCATTTGACATTCTGAAATTTCTCAGGAATTATGGGGAAGAATTTTCATTAGATGCAGTCAATGATAAGGGTAAATGAAGCTTATATTTATATTCTAAAGGTTATATTTGGAAAATTATTTTCTACCTATATATTAAATTATAAACTTTCATAACTGCCCCTTTCTTAACTTCACAGTTAAGTGCTGTAGACCATGGTATGTCACTTGTGAATGTAAAACAAATGCTAAGAGAACACTCAGTGGTCATGTCATGTTATCTTCTTAAAATTTATTCCTAGTGCTCTAGTCATGTCTTATAGGACAGTTTACCCTGATGCAATTGGCTCCATTGTTGCTGCCCTGGTGCTGGTATTATCTCTTCATATACCCTTGACTCCCATCTGCTGTCAAGATGTGGGCACAGAGGCTGGATGAAAAGGTGAATGAAATACCAGGGCCCATTTCCTGCATGTGAGTGGAAGCAAAATTTTATTTTCAAACTGAGTCTTTTCTGGTAAGCAGACTTTGCCCTGCTTTGTACCACTGCTTTCTATTTAGAATCTGTTATGCCCTCAGTGAAGAAAACGTTGCAAAGTACAAGTTCTTTTTGCATGACTTCTTCCCCCAATTCCAAAATGCTTTTATGAGTCAGTTAATAGAAAGTAGAAAGGACAAGACCTTGTCTATTGAAAGGAGCTCCTGCTCACGTGTGTGATCGCAACTAAGACAAAGCTGTGAATGGCAGCCATGATGCTTCGTGGATTGCCTGACACACTGGGAGCACCATGAGAATGTTCTCACTGGCACAGAGCAATAGGGTTTCCGTCACTAACAGGAGCAAGAAGTATGATTTCCATTATGATAGGGAATTTTCCTGCATCCTCCAGGCTCCCACACCTCAGTCTAAACCTTTCTCAAGTAATCCTGTGTCATCATTCTGACTCTACTGTGCATTTGGTATAGATCAGCCTTAGAGAGTACTGCTGGCATCTTTGCATGCCCCCGCCACCCCACAATCATAGTTGGTTCCTAAATGCCATTTCCATCCCCCTGCAATGGACCAGCCTAACTACCCAGGCCCCATGCATATCTCAGAACAGACTATTTGGATCTGGGCTTTGAAAGTCATCTGTTGGCTTCTGAGGGCAGGCCAGCTTGGGGATGCGGCTGGGAGCTATGAGCTGTGATGTATCAGGGGAATGTCTTGGGCTCACACAGAGGTGTTGCCTATAGAGAGAGTCTGTGAGTGGAGAAGTATGAGAGGGCAATAATAATGAGCAACCTGTGCTGCCAGATGGGATCAACCAGGAAAAATCAAATAGTGAAAGCTAATGATGAAATCATGTAAAGTGGGATAGGCAGGAAACTTTTCTGGGTTTTTGTTTGTTTGGGTTTTTTAAATTTATTTGTTCTTAGCAATGAGCATGAAAGTTTGGTTTGAGTTCCCAGGTGAGGAGCCTCAAACTCTTCAAATGCGTAAACTTCTCAGACCACTTGTCTGATAATGGTTCCAGGTAGAATTGAAAGTTGAGGACAGAGGTCTGTTGTAAGGACTTTCTCCTCATTAAAATTTTCTCTCTTCAGGGCTCTTTATGTCTGATTTGGCAGCCTCATCCCTGAATGATCCAAGTGGCTTTCACCTTATTGGTTTTCACTTCATTGCTCTTGGCTTTCTCGGGAATTGTTTAATTGGGTTACTATTGTCTCACTGGCAGGAACCTACAAAAAAGGGCTCATTTCTAAAGCAGGGTCTTCCTCTCCAACCCTAAGTGGGCTTATTAAGCAAATGCAGCCCCTTGACCAGTTTGACCCTTTGTATAAACATAAACATGATTATGGGCCAACTTCTTTACCTGTACCTTTTCAAAAATAAGAAACCTCCAGGGTGTGAAACTGATGCACTCACCCCGGATCTTTCCCTGAAAAATCTCCAGATACCTACTTGTGTGAAGGACCTTGTTCAAAATGGCATTTCCCTGTTTCCCATTTGACCTTGTCCTCTGCTTTGAGAATGTGCAAAACCCTTGAGGAAAGTACATTTTCATCTTTCTGTAGTACCTACCAACTTGGATGTGTTTTTAGGCAAGGGATAGCAGAAAAACTCTGGAAAAATTCCCCTTTCCAATAGAAATCTGTTTATTTTGCCTTTAGCAGGGAGCTGTTTGTTTTCTGGGCTCCAGATTTTCAATCTGCTGTTTGAGGCAAATGTATCTAATGTGTCTGGGAATGAATGTGAGTGCTGAGAGCTTTATGGCTGAAACAGGAGCCTTTCTTGGGACTCTGTGACCTCAGGCACAACTTCAGAACAAGGTGGTATTTGCAGCTTTAGTGCCTGCAGGCATGTGGGTTCCAATCACTTCTGCTTGCAGTTCTCAGCTTGTGAGCCCACTTGTGTGTGTTTTGTTTTCTTGGCTTATGGAGTTTTAAAAGTAGCACAGAATGTACCAGGGTAGGCTCAGCTGGAGATGACTAAAAGGAAATCTTGGGGAAACTGGCAGAGAGCTGTCCACCGGTGGGAAGCAGGCACAGCTGAAATCCATTGGTCCTCTGTAAAGTAAGGCAGTGTCCTTCACAGAAGTGAAGAGTGAGGTTAACAACTTGAATTTCTGACCAAGTGTCTATGCCACTAATTTCAAGGTGTGGGGGAGAGCAACTCTTCTTAAAGTATATCTGTTCAATGAAGAGCATAATAATACTAACTGGCATTTAGTGAACATTTGTTATAAGCCAGAAACTATGCTAGGCCTTCTTAACACATTATCTCTTTTTAATTCTCCCAGTTGTCCCTAGGTGCTAAGTGCTTTACATTACCCCCATTTATAGATCAGGACACTGAAGCCCAGAAAGATTAAATCAATTGTCCAAGATGACACAGGTGGCAAAGTGGCAGATCTGGGATGAAAACCCAAGGCAGACTCCAGAATCCAAGCTCTTAAACTTGTGAGGCATTTAGGGATTGAGTTTAGGTCTTTGTCTGTTCCATGCAGGGGGATAGGAGGCAGTGGACCCTAAGGGAATGAGTGATAAAATGGCCAGCCAGCCAGCAACTCCCTCATATAGGACAGAGTGGATTTTCAGTCAGATTTCAGCCTTGCATTTTCATTTTGCTTCAAAGATTATTTTCTTGTTTTCCTTACCTTCATTTTTCCTCCTGCAAGAGTTGATGTATCTATACTTCCATTCATTTCCCCAATTTTTCTATATCTCCAATATTTTCAGTTTTACCCTTTATATCCCACTATCTTTCTTGATGCTGTTCTAAAATAACCCATTCATTGCCCTACTCTAAATTCTGTCTCATTTTATGTGAGGGTAAAAGGATAATATAGAAGATGGAGTAAAGTGGATTTATCCCTGTTTGTCCTTCTCTCCTCTTTTATTCCCTTTCCATAAGAAACTAGAGAAATGTTCCTTCACCTATGAAGAAGAGGGAGGAATTGAAGTGTTTCTTTTTCCCTCACCAGGGGGAGCTGCCCAAACCAGTGAACCACCTACCCTGTTTCCATCCATCTCTTTATCTGTTGTAAGATATCCCAGCAGTCTGTCCTCTCTTCTCTAAAAGCTAGATGCATACTTTTGACTTCCTGATGCTCTTGAAGACTTCTGTGTAACCATTAAATTTGAGTATATGGTTCTATTTTTCCTCTGTAAGACCTTTTCATTCAATTTTCCAGGTTCTCCTCTCTATACAATCATTGTAATTTGTTTGATTGAGATTATCTATACCATGGTTCTGATCTAGTACTGTTTCTACGAATGCACAGAATATCTGCCTGGATTCAGCCAAATCTGCTCAAGCATTAAAGAGCTAAGAACTTAGGCTTTGATCTTGGAATCATCTAATCTATGAATCTATATCTGAAAAAAGGAGAGCATGTGGAAACAACTGAAGCAAAAAGCAAAGACAGAATGTGAAGGAATATTTTTATCAATACATATTTTCCTCCTATGGCATAGTAATCACTTGACCATAATATTTGGCTAGACGAGATTGTGGTACAGTGCTTCATTCAATCATTCATTCAATGATTAGCTAAGGATTATATTTGTATCATATTTGGCCCTTTGGAAGCCTAAAAAAAAAAATCCTCACATTTTATATTGTTGGACTATGTGTGCATAGAAACTAAATCGTATTCTGGCTCTAAAATGGTGAAAAGCAAATCAGAATAAAATTTTTTCTCTCCCTTTAAATAATATTTTGTACTTTTCTGTACCTTACACTACTGGCTCTTAAGCCAGATGTCTCTGCAACTGAGAGAACCCATGAATGATGATGTCATCCAGAAGATTTGAAAATAAAACAGAAAACACACTTTCCTGCAAAACCACCAGATGCTGTCACTCAGACAAACCACTTTATGCTGTTCTGATTGGGACATCCTTTACTACATTGAATGTAAATGGAGAAAATTCGGGGGAGGAAATATTTAAAATTACAAAGAAATAGGAAGATTTTTCGATAGAAAGATTGGTCCTGAAGTTTGAAGGCTGAGAGGAAACAAATTGAAACCTATGAAACCAAGAAGAATATAAATAAGATGAACAATGACTGAATCACCAAATCCTGCAATACAACAATTAGAGGGTGTCCTTAAATGCTTGAAAGGTATATTTTATACAAGTGAGGAGTAGTAAACACACTTAATAGCCACTCATTTCCCCCAAAGCTGTCCAATGCTAAATGTATCCGTTAAAACTACTTAGGCAGTTAAGCTGTAATTGGGTTATTAAGAGAAAAGAAGAAAATAGGTATCTCTCAGATGTGTGATTTTAATGGTGAGGGAAAACATTGATTATTCAGTGTCTTGTGAGAGAGAAAAACTTTGGACTTTATAATGGTAATTCTTATTTTGACCACCTTCTATCTTTGGACTTTCGTGCTGTTTATAAGCAACTACTCTAAAGAGTGAACATGGGAATTGCAAGCAAATAAAACACCAACCCAGGTTATTTTATACACCGAATTAGTTAGTGAAGTCTTAGGGGACGTATTAAAGTTTCTCATTAAAATAAGATTTTACCGTTATCTGATATTAGATATTTGTCACATTGTGTTTTTACTTTACCCCCTTGCTAATACCATTAATCATGAAAATGAGTGCTTTTTTTTTTTTTTTTTTTTTTTTTTTTTTTTTTTTTTTTTTTTTTTTTTTTTTTTTTTTTTTTTTTTTTTTTTTGAGTGCTTTATATATGCATATTAAGTAGGTTTTTTTTTAATATGAGCTACATTTTCAGTCCATTTTGTTGTATAATTTTTAAACCATATGGCACAATACAGTAAATATTCATAGGAGGTTGATAAACTATACAAGAAACAATTGGAATAAATCTGGTAGATTGTTTCTACTTAGACATTAACTCTGTTTATCATTTGAGGAATTCTCAGTAGTTGTACCAGAGGAAATTGTTTATTAAATCTATTAATTAGATACAAAATACTAATATGTTCTGTTCAAAAGAAGTCAACAAGGCATAATTATCACACAAATCAACAACGAAGAAAGATATGTTTTAGGACATTTGAAAAAATCCCACGTAGCTTATATTTTTGAGAATCTTAATCATGACAAAACCTGGGTTTCACTGACGAGATATGAAATGTGTGGGGCATTTGTTTACTGCATGTTTAAGCATGGTTAGAACTAGAATCTGAAAAATGTTTTAATTGTACAACCTTACAATTATTTCAATCTAAATATCAGAGCAGTTAATAACATCAATTAATTTCAAAATTCTGCTTCTGTTTTTGTGAGGCCAAGTATAAATTGTTTTTGGCAAAAAGAAAAGCTAGTTTTACCTGACTTTTTTTTTTTTTTTTGGCAAGGCCTGCGCTGGGTTATGTGTTCTAATGTACAGAATATCTAGCTGGGCTCAGCCAAATTTGCTGTCAGTTAAAAAAATTAATAATTTAATATTTAAACCTACTGCCTCACATGTAGTATGAAGAAATAACCTGATTTTTAAAAATCAATTTTATTTCACTTACGCTTTTCTTTAAATTAAGTATTTGAATGCTTAAGATTTGATATAATTCTTATTTGATGGTCTTGAAAATTGGCTACAGTCTGTGGGAAATATGAAAGTTCACTTAACTATCTAAAAATTTTATCTACATGATGCCAAAACTCTATTTCATGGAATCTTTGGTAATTCTCTTATGGATTTTAACTTTTACTTATGTCTATTTTCTCCTCCTAGTATTATTTACAAGACACCTTCAAAAAAAACACTGCTAGTCTGCTTAAGAATTTAAGTGAGTATATGCACTCAACCCATCAGCTTTAAGTTATGAGAACATACTTGAAGACACATAATGTTTCAGGTCACAACAAAATGCAAGTTACATGCTGAAAGTCTCCGGCTCATGGCATTGGTAGTTGCCGTGGTTTCTGGGATCAACTTTGCCATTTACCATCTGCATTTCCTTTTTCTTCCAAGACTACGTTTCTCTTGCTTTTGACTGACCAATTGCATAAATACTTTAGGAATAAGCTTCTGATTAAATACCTACATGTAAAACTGCTAATGTGATTTGCAAAGCCAATAAAATACCCAAGAAATAGTCAGAACTGCTTTCCTTTAGCCTTTGAGAAAGAACAGTCTGCTTCCATAAGATAATCATATTGAATTTTAAAAGTGAGTTACCAACCACTGCTTTGCTTCCTCTCCCTGATTAGCAGGTATTAGCATCTAAAGAAAGTCAAAAGAAAATGGACAAACTGTGATCTGCCTTCACACCTTTAGTCAGCCTTTGAAAGTCCTCCTATCTGCAAGTGTCTCAAATAATTACTGAACCACTCACATACATATTTTCCTAAATGAAGTTAGTAGTCATGGAGGCTAATCAAAAGTTCATTGAATCAGCAGGAAGTGTAATAAAGGTATTCATAAACCACGTAGGTGTTTTCTTTTGCTTAAAACACACACATACACACACACACACACACACACACACAGAGCCTACCTCACTGATTCCAACGGGCAATTCAGCTCATAGAGAAGCTGTAAGTCTATAATACCTGTCTCTGGGAAGTGAATTAAATAATATATGCTCAGGCAAACCTGTGCAAAATTGTAAGTATGACACATCGAACTTGATGGAACTTTCTCTCAGGAATTTCTGCCTTTCACTAGTAACCCCTCCTGTTGGACTTAGAGAATTGAGTCAACTAGGGATCCTGGTTGGAAAGCCATCCCTTTGCGGTGTTAACTGTAAACACATTATTTGTATTTTAACAGCGAACTCGAAGGCCTAAAGATTTCAAGACCTAAAGGACTAGTGGTTGCTTAGGGAGAATCTCAGGAAATAGACAAATTACTACACTTTTGGGGCATGTCCCTGCCAGCTCAGAAAGTTACCAAGTTTCCCTTTTGTCCACTTCCAGCCTTATCTGTGGGATTTCCCCCTATAACAACTGTTTAAAGGGTGTTGAAGGATACTATTACTTTCATCAAATATGAGAGAAAGTAATGAACTTCTGATTTCATTATCAGAAGAAATGGTTTATAATTAAAACTTGAAAACTAAGTATATGCAGAAATAGAGGGGTGTTTTTCTCTATTTTTAATAAGTTTCCTGGAATACTACTTAACTTTTAAAATTAGAACGGCACTCAGACATCTAAGGTAATTTTATGATTGTATTAAGCCTACTTAAAATAAAATCCACCCTCTGTAGAATTTTTTAGCTGTAGAATATGTATGCATATTTACATGTAGGTTTTTAATTCCTAAGTATTTCTTCTGTCATCAATCCTAGCCCCCTCTTATTTAAAAAAAAAAAAAAAAAAAAGGCTTTTCCAGAACAGACAGTAATACAGTTTGAGCATTGTAATATTTTTCTCAAATTGTAGCTCAAAGACCAGAATCACCTGAGAACTCGTTAAAAAATGCAGAATCTCAGGCCTCACCCCAGAATGCTGAATATGGAATTGGAATCTGCATTTGCATTTTAACAAGATAGCCAAATGATTCATACACACATTAAAGTGTGGGGAATGCCACTCTGGAGCATGCTTTAAGAAGGGCAGTGTAGCACAGTGGTTAGGAAAAGGGATTCTGGATCCAAAATGCCTGATTCAGATCCCAGCTCCATCACTATACTAGACATGTGGCCTTGGGCAAATTACTTAACCTCTCAATACCTCGATTTCTTGATCTATAAAAATGAGAATACTTATAATACCTACATCTTTGGCTACTCATGAGGTCAAAATAAACCTGAGTAAAACACAAACATACTGGCATATAGCAAGTGCTGTACAAAGCTAGTTGCTTATTTCTAACTAAAATTATATTTTCTTTATATTATTAAGTATTATTAGATATAGTCACCATTTTTAAAAAGAAAAAGCCTTCTTTCTTGTGCCTTTTGAAAAAATGAATAATGGCATTTAAATTACTAAGAAAATAGTAGTATAGCAGCAGTTAGAGAAAAAAGGTACATAGTTATTCTATCTTTTTAAATTGTGTGGTGTGAATGAGGCCAAGGCTGTGGGTTTAATCCCTTTATCAATCTATTAGCTTCTCATAGGAAAAAATAAAACGAAGAACGAAACCAATTTTTTCCACGGGAGTTTTCAGTGGAGAAATTCTACCTCCCCTACCCTCTTCTGAAACCCCTGCCTCTAAGCCCTCCTCAGCCTACCTCTGACCCCAGGAAGCCATCTCACAAGTGCTTGGAATTGCGTAAAAGTGTATATTAGAAAAGGAGAAAAGAAAAATCTGTCAGGCATAGCACCAAACAAGGACCAGAGAAAACAATGAGGAGGGGATGGGAGTTCTGATGATGTTTGGGTCAGTTACAAAAAACAATGTGGCGATTTATTAATATAAACAGTTTTGCAGCCACTTGTGGTTTTTGAAGTACCTTTTCCCACTTTATGTTTTGAAACAGAATGGCCTCCCACCTGTACTCATTATAGAAACGAATAATAAAGTTCATGTCTTTTATTTGGAAGATGGTCTCTAGATACTTTATGATAATAATTGTGCTTTGAAGTGCTACCTTAATGCTTCCGTACTTTAGTCACTCACTTTTTGTTAGTAACACAGCATTATATCTGCCATTACACTATATGGTAAATGTGTATACAGGAACGTGCTACCCTGTCCCAGAAATGCGGAGGTCCACAAGCTGAACTAGGCTACTGTGTCTTTGAAGCTTGAATCACTTGTCTCTTGGAAAATAGCTTGGCAGTCTGATAGGCAGTGACCTATAGCATTGGTGCGTCTTTGTCCTACAGTTGAGCCTATGGAGAGAAGAGAAATACAGGTGTGAAACTAATAAGCTAGAAACCAGAGGTAATTCCAATGGAAGGTAAGAGGCCAAGTCAGGCTTTTTGTAGGGTCTCTGTGCTTGGGCATGGCAGGCAGTTAGCAAATAAAGGCACCAGCCTTAAATGGGCTGCATGTGTTTGTAGGTATTCAGGGATGAGGACCTGGACATGGAGGACTGTAGCATGAATTTTTTAAATACACTTTTTGACAAACCATGAAAAGTCCAATTTGTGAAGAAAATTACATGTCAATTTTTAAATATTTTTATCTTCACTTTATAGCTCCAAGACACTAAAATTATCCTAACAAGATAGTTAATAATAATAAGGTCAATTCATAACTGGAACAAGGATAAGCAAGGATTCTTATTTTCAAGGTAAACATTTGCATTTAACAAATTTTATATGTTATCTGCATTTATTCCTTTTTAAAAGTATGTTTTCAAATAATGCCTTCGTATTTATAAAGAAGCATATATACTTTAAGGAGAGTACCATAACCTGCTCCCACCTTCTTCTACTATCTCTTACCCTTTTCCCAATTCCTCCATAGCAATATCAACTTCAGTGGCTTTCCATAAACTTGTCCTCTTTTCTCTCCTGGCCTGAAGTGCCCATTATTAGATTTAATGTTTTGTTAAATAGCCACTAAATGATCATTAAATATAATTACCGAAGACTCTGTTACAATGCATGCCTGTTTTCTGGGAATAAAAGGGGGACTCTGAGAACTTCTTATTTATGCGTTTGGATTGTGGCTGGAAGTTCACAGGAGACGGCATAGGATAAAAAATTCCCATGGAGTGGAGACAGATTTTCCCTACTTCACAGTTGTCTTTTGGCCTAGACCAGCCCAATTTATAATTCTTTTTCAGGAGTCTTGAACCACTGACAGACACAAAATACAGTACTCATTAATCAAAAGTTGTGTAAAAACATTGTAGATATGATTATACAGCTAATACAGAGAGATTGGAAATAGGATAAAATTTGGAAGTTTATATAAATTAAATTTTAATAGGATAGAATAAATGTAAGCTTCCTTCATTTAATGTTGTTCAAATTCATATTCTGGCTGATTTTTTTGTCTTTTTGTTCTATCAGTTACTGAAAGAATGGTGTTAAAATCTTTCACTATGATTATACATTTGTCTATTTTTGACTGATTCTGTTCATTTTGGGTCATGCAGTCATGATATAAGGCATATACAAATGCATAATTGTGATGAATTCAGCTTTTCATCATCATGAAATATTCCTCATTAGTAGCACTTCTTGTCTTAAAATCCAGTTTGCCTCGTATCAGTATGGCTTTCTTTTGCTGTTTGCATGACTTGTCTTTTTCTATCATTTTACTTTCAGTTTATCTTTGTCTTTACATTTAAAGTGTGCTTCTTATACTCAGCATATAACTGGATTGCCTTTTTTTATCCAGCCTGGTAATATTGGGTTTTTAATTAAAATATTTAGTCCATTTTCATTTAATATAATTACTGATGTGGTTGGAATTAGATCTATTATTTTGTTATTCTTTCTATTTGCCCCATTAGTTTTTTATTTCTTTTTTCCTCTATTTCTGCTCTCTTGAATTTGAATTCCTCTTTTAATTGAATTTTTAGCTATGGCTTTTGTCATTTGTTTTTAGTGGTTACTGTAAAGATTACAATATACATCCTTAACTTGCCACAATTTAGAGTTAATGTTGTATTATTTCATGTAAAATGTTAGAGCATTGAAACAGTAGAATTCTACTTGCCACCCG
Source organism: Nomascus leucogenys (assembly GCF_006542625.1). NCBI lineage: Eukaryota > Metazoa > Chordata > Mammalia > Primates > Hylobatidae > Nomascus > Nomascus leucogenys. Next base: position 50,493,556 of record NC_044393.1, read on the forward strand.
CATGTCTTTTGTGCTACTGTTGTCATATGTATTACATCTGCATACATATAAACTCCATTATTTGTCTGTTTTTATTTGTACGTAATATGTTGCTTTTCTCTGGCTGCTTTCAAAATTTCTCCTTGTATTTGCATTTCATTAGTTCAATCATCATGTGCCTAGGTTAGGTTTTCTTTATATTAATCCTGCGTGGGATCCAATGAGCTTTTGAATCTCTTAAGTATGTTTTTCACCAAATTTGGATTGTTTAGGAACATTCTCTCCTCACCTTCCAGAACTTCAATTACATATGTGGTAGACTGCTTGATATTTTCTCACAGATCATTGAAGCTCTGTTCATTTCTTAAAATTGTTTTTCTCTCTGTAATTGAAATAGGATGCTTCCTACTGATTTGTCTATACATTCATTGGCCCTTTTTATTCTATCTTCAACCTAATGCAATTTCACGAATTTTTCATTTTGAACATTATAATTTTTAGTTCTGAAATTACATTTGTTCCTTTTTACAACTTCTGTTGCTCTTCTGTGATTCCTCATTTGTTCATTCATTATGGTCATACTTTCCTTAATGTAGTCAAGCTACTTTAAAGTCCTCATCTGCTAATTCTAACTTATAATCGTTTTGGGGTTAATGTCTGTTGACTGATTTTTCTCTTAACTACAGGTCACAATTTTGGTATTTTTTTTCCAACTTTTTTTATTATACTGTGAATTGTTGTATTATTTTTCTTTAAAGAGTGCTCAGTTTGTTCTGGCAGGGAGTTAAATTGTTAGCAGATTATTGACCCTGTCAGATTTGGAATAATTTATTTGCTAGGGCAGTATATTTTGACTTTGAACTTAACCCAATGATATGCCTCTTACTTTAAGGAATCATTCTTATTTCTAAGCTGTGGCCTTTTTGATATCTCAGATACCTTTATTGCCCAAGAAAGTTTGTGAGGTTTCTCCATTCTGACTGAGCAAGAACTACAGAATCTTCTAGCACTATACAGACTTTGATTTCACCATTCATCTCTTATCTCTGAAGCAACTGATCTCTTCTAGGCCTTACACAGTCTCACCCTGTATATCACCAGACCAATCTTTAGAAAAGGACCAATAGTGAGCACATACAGATGTCTAGCTCCTCCTACCATTTCCAACTCTACCATGTATAAGCTCTGTGACCTCAAGCAAACACATTTTCCCTATGGCTACGTTTCCATATCTTTTGATTTGAGCTGAACTGTATTAGTCTGTTTTCATGCTGCTGATAAAGACATACCCAAGACTGGGCAATTGACAAAAGAAAGAGGTTTAATTGGACTTACAGTTCCACGTGGCTGAGGAAGCCTCACGATCATGGTGGAAGGCAAGAAGGAGCAAGTCACATCTTACATGAATGGCGTCAGGCAAAGAGAGAGCTTGTGCAGGCAAACTCCCACTTTTTAAAACCATCAGATCTCATGAGACTCATTCACCATTATGAGAACAGCACAGGAAAGACTAGCCCCCATAATTCAATCACCTCTAACAAATTTCTTCCCATGACATGTGGGAATTGTGGGAGTTACAATTCAAGATGAGATTTCGGTGGGGACACAGACAAACCATATCATCCTGCCCCTGGCCCCTCCCAAATCTCATGTCCTCACATTTCAAAACCAATCATCCCTTACCAACAGTCCCCTAAAGTCTTAACTCATCTCAACATTAACTCAAAAGTCTATAGTCCAAAGTCTCATCTGAAACAAGACAAGTCCCTTCCACCTATAAGCCTGTAAAATCAAAAGCAAGTTAGTTACTCCCTAGATACAGTGGGGGTACAGGCATTGGGTAAATTCAGCCATTCCAAATGGGAGAAAGTGGACAAAACAAAAGGGCTACAGACCCCATGCAAGTCCAAATTCCAGCAGGGTAGTCAAATCTTAAAGCTCCAAAATGATTTCCTTTGACTCCATGTCTCACATTACAGGTCATGCTGATGCAAGAGGTGGGTTCCCATGGTCTTGAGTGGCTCCACCCCTGTGGCTTTGCAGGGTACAGCCTCCCTCCTGGCTGCTGTAATGGGCTGGTGTTGAGTGTCTGCAACTTTTCCAGGCACACGGTGCAAGCTCTCATGAATCTACCATTCTGGGGTCTGGAGGATGGTGACCCTTTTCTCACTGCTCCACTAGGTGGCGCCCCAGTAAGGACTCTGTGCAGGGGACTCCAACCCCATATTTCCCTTCTGCACTGCCCTAGCAGAGGTTCTCCATGAGGGCCCCACCCCTGCAGCAAACTTCTACCTGGGCATCCAGGCATTTCCATATATCTTCTGAAATATAGCAGAGGTTCCCAAACCTCAATTCTTGACTTCTGTGCACCTGCAGGCTCAACACCACATGGAAGCGGCCAAGGTTTGGGGCTTCCATCCTCTAAGGCAACAGCCTGAGCTGTACATTGGCTCCTTTTAGTCACGGCTGGAGTGGCTGGGACCCAGGGCACCAAGTCTGTAGACTGCACACAGCACGGGGACCCTTGGCCTGGCCCACAAAACCATTTTCTCCTAGGCCTCCAGACCTGTGATGGGAGGGGCTGCCATGAAGATCTCTGACATTCCCTGGAGACATTTTCCCCATTGTCGCGGGGATTAACATTCAGCTCCTTGTTATTTGTGCAAATTTCTGCAGCTGGCTTCAATTTCTCCTCAGAAAATGGGTTTTTCTTTTCTATTACATTGTCAGGCTGCAAATTTTCTGAACCTTAATGGTCTGCTTCCCTTATAAAACTGAATGTTTTTAACAGCATCCAAGTCACCTCTTGAATGCTTTGCTGCTTAGAAACTTCTTCTGCCAGATATCCTAAATCATCTCTCTCAACTTCAAGGCTCCACAAATCTCTAGGGCAGGGCCAAAATGCTGGCAGTCTCTTTGGTAAAACATAACAAGAGTCACCTTTACTCTCCAGTTCCCAACAAGTTCCTCATCTCCATCTGAAACCACCTCAGCCTGGACCTTATTGTCCCTGTCATTATCAGGCTTTTGGTCAAAGCCATTCAACAAGTCTCTAGGAAGTTCCAAACTTTCCCACATTTTCCTATCTTCTTCTGAGTCCTCCAAACTGTTCCAACCTCTGCCTGTGATCCAATTCCAAAGTAGCTTCCACATTTTCAGGTATCTTTTCAGCCATACCCCAGCCTCAGTACCAATTTACTGTATTAGTCCATTTTCATGCTGCTGATAAGGACTTTAAGAAATCATTCCTGAGACTGGGCAATTTACAAAAGAAAGAGGTTTAATTGGACTTAAAGTTCCACGTGGCTGGGGAAGCCTCACAATCATGGTGGAAGGCAAGGAGAAGCAAGTCACATCTTACGTAGATGGCGTCAGGCAAAGAGAGAGCTTGTGCAGGAAAACTCCCATTTTTTAAAACCATCAGATCTCGTGAGGCTCATTCGCTATCATGAGAAGATCACAGGAAAGACCTGCCTCCATAATTCAATCACCTCCCACCGAATTCCTCCCATAATACATGGGAATTGTAGGAGTTACAATTCAAGACAAGATTTGGGTGGAGACACAGCCAAACCATATCGTGAACGTTTTCTGAAATTCCATTCTGATTCAAAACAGAACAAAAATATTTCTTTTAATTTATTTTAATAAATAATAACAATAGGTGGAAAACTAATTGTTTATATCTTTGTTGAACCTATTTACTTTTTCACCTCTCAGAATTGACCCAAAGGAAGCTTAACACGGAAGTGGTTAATGATTCTTTGGGAGAGCAAAAAGTATGAGACTAAGATGACTGAGTAGTAACAGCTGGAACAATACTATCAGAAAAGCAGGAGTCTGTTTTGTGCAAGACTAGGTTTTTTAATGGGAATAAATTTAAATCAAATAATTAGACATTAATGACCACCTTTCAAGAGCACAGAATTTAGTGTCAAACTGACATTGGTTTTTAATCTTATTTCTACTCCCTCTAAGCAATACGACTTTGAGAAAGTTCATTTCTCTTCACTTTATTCTCTTATATCTGCAACAGAAGAAAATGCATGTCAGTCACATGAGTAGATTTTTTTTTGCCTTTACATATTACATACACCTTCTAGAAATAATAGAAAATTATCCTAAGGAGAGAGAAAATAATGAAGTCAATTGATATGTGTAAAAAGAAACTAAGGCAAGATTTATGTTGTCATGAAAAACACTTATAACAAGTGTTTGCCTGTTTTGTAGAAATATATATTTTCTAAAACATCAGGTCTATTGCCTTTTTTGATTATTGTAAGATCACTTAACCTGAGATCTATTATCATTACAATTTTAAGTGTACAATACAGTATTGCTAATTATAGGATCCAAAGTTTTATACTATCATCTACTTTACAATCAATGTGACAAATGAGAATACATATGTACCGCAGCTGGCGTAAGGTATAGGCACTCTGTGTGAGTTCATCCCTGCTCCGTTCTGCATGCAAAGCCCTGTGCCCTGCAGCTGCTCCTGATTTGTTTAAGGCATTCTCCCTAATGGCATCCTCAGTTCTGTTAGAGCTTTAAACTACAGTGACTACCAGGACATTCTTGAGAGGCAAGTTGTAAGTGTAGTTTTGAAATACACATTGAAATTGGCCCAACATATTTCTTCCCATTCAAATATCCTTTTGAAATTTCCCACTTTCAGCATTTTGTATTGATATATCCTTGCTGGCTAGAAATTAGGAGGATATATAAATTCAAAATTTCCACACAAATCCATTTATCAATATAAGACTGTCTCACAACTCCTATAGGATACACCAAGGAAAATGTTCCTTATGACCTCTGTGGTGTTTTTGTTTATGTTTTTGTTGTTTTGAGACCAGGGTCTCACTTGATCACCCAGGCTGAAGTGCAGTGGCACTATCACGGCCCACTGCAGCCTCAATCTCCCAGCCTCAATCAATCCTCCCACCTCAGCCTCCTGAGTATCTGAGACTACAGGTGTTCACCACCACTAATTTTTTTTATTTGGTAGATATGGGGTCTCACCATGTTTCCCAGGCTGGTCTTGAACTCCTAGGCTCAAGTGATCCTCCTGCCTAGCCTCCCAAAGTGCTGGGATTATAGGCGTGAGCCAGCATGCCTGACCAAATTCTGTGTTGTCTATCATTGTTATTTTTTTATATGTGACGAAAATACTCTCATGCTAACTCAGTTATATTTTGTTCAGTAGCAATTTTAAGTAAATCTTTTCAAAGTCCCTTAAAAAGAGAAGTAAATTATGTCTATAATTTGGCCACACAATAATTGTTAACTACCTCAGACAACTCAATAAGCCCATAGTGGTGGTATGATTCCTTCTTACCCAAACTATGCAGCTTTTACCCCAGTAAGTGAGTTACATAAAGGTGTTCAGTGGCACTGACCCTGTTTTTTTATTCTTTTCATCTTTTTATGCCAGGAAAGCCAGTCTTGCTGATCTCTATCTTGTTCCTAGGGTTTTCTCTAGAGTCCTTCTTACAGATAGGAATCCCATCAGCAATCTCCCAGTACTCTGACAAGGTGATTGTTTGCAACAGCAGTTTCCACATTTAGCCAACAGCTCCACAATTTCATCCTTGAGTTCCTTCAAGACTCTTGGATGAATGCCATCTGGTCCTAGTGATTTATTTATGTCCAGTTTGTCAACTTGGAACATTTTATGTACTCCTTACCTTTTGATCCGTTACCTCTGACCTGTGCAACTCAAACTTTATTCCTTTCTTTCTCTTTTCTGATCCTTTTTATTCCTCAAAGTCATCATGCAAAAATAATTCATTTCATGAACTTTGCTTAATACTGTTTACAATCATTTCTCATTTTTGTTACTCAAATTACATGGCCAAGCTAAGTATTTCAGTTTTGTTAATTAAATGACATGGCCAGGATATGGGCAGCACTGCTAGGTAAAATTTTGGCATAGTGATCATCAGAACCGAAACATTAAATTAAAGGGATGGAAGAAAATCAATGTCCCTCTGTCTATCCTTATGTTATGATAACTGACCATTTCCAGAGAATTGGAAAGTGTCAATGAAATAGGACTTTCAATCAATATGACCTTTGTCAGAAAAGGCAAAAAAAAAAAAAAATCTCATTTCAACCATTGTAGGTTGAGTCGAACAATGCAGATAAGCATGCAGTTTATCTTCCAATGTAGTTTAAGGTTTCATTCTGAATAGAGTGCTCCTGAAAGAGGCTGGGTATATTCTTAAACTTTATTGGATTTTTATTTCTCAAGAGAACAGTTGTTTGTGCTGATGGTCCGCCCATTTTGTAAATTTACATATTTTCTATTTGAAGCACTTCCCAAATTTTTCACTTCATGGAGTAATTCTTTACTTCTTGTTCTTCACTTCCTGCCAAGAACAGTTGGTGTGGACTGTTTGGTAATTGCCACTGTTAAGCCCTCTGAAGAGCCTTTATTCAAGTGTTAGATTTAGTGATTCTAGTTGCTGTTGTTCTGGTAGCAATAAAAAGGCAAATGATGAGCAGGCTTTCAACAAACAGCCCTTTATTGGTGCCAATGCTGCCCTGGACTAACTCCACCCTAAATCGTTGTGGCATACAACTATAGAAACTCAAAAAGGTTTGAATAATAACAGGAACTCCAAAGTAACAAAACAGCTAGTGTACCCCAATGTCCTCTGGCATCACTATCCTGTGAGGACAAACTAGGTCACTTTAATGCCTGCTTATACTGAACTCATCTGATTAGGAGGACCTCAACCCCACACAAGTGTTTCTGGGATGTTATAAACAGGGTGCTCTTCAGTGCTACTCTCCAAGCAAGTTCAACTCAGTTCTTCCTGTGCTACTTGAGTGTCCCATTATCCATGTCCTCTACTTGAGGCAGCCTCACCACAGCCCTTTCTGATAGTATACATCAGACTGCTAAGGTATATGCTTAAGGTGCTACCTTTCACTGATCCCAAGGCTGCCAGTTTTCCAGATGTTTAAGTGGCCTTGGATTCTCTGCAAGGGTTGAAAAAATGCTTAGCTCTCTTGGGCCCTTTCCCTTAAAAAAAAACAAAAAAAAACACTACTCAATCCCAGACTCAGTCTCAGGGAATGATATCTTTCCTGAAATCAGCTCTTTCAGCTTCTCTTCTTAACTCATTTCTCCCTAGTGTCTTTAAACTAGATCAAAGATTTGGCTGGGTAGAGATGCTATGATGTTACCCCATCCCAGTCTTCATTGTCCTTATTAGCCCTGTGTCTCCTTACACACACACACACACACACACAAGCTCGGTGCATATTAACTAATTAACATAGGCCAGTAAATTCTCTGAAGGGCTACACACTAGTTATAAAACACAGGCTTGCCCTTAGTATGATCTCAGCAAGGACATCCTTTCTTATTAGTATTTATCCAAGGTTCCCCTTGGCAAACAAAATATCCCTCTTTGTAGTTTGTAAAAAAGATCCTATCCTTATTAGAACTATAGTATGCTAGGACTAATCTGGAATTCTTTTAAGAATTAGATGAGGGGCCAAGACACTAGAACTTGGATTTTTTAAAATGCAGAGACATACCTGGAAACATTGCTTGTGCAGTAATTCACCTTCTGAAAATTTCAGGCTGATCAATATTTACTGAGTTTATGTATAGCCTGTCTATAATGAACTTTCTAATTTCCAGGCAATTTATTATCATTTTGGCAGGGGCAATTTCTTGCCGACCTCCTGCTTATTGCAATATTCAGACCTTACTTGCTGTTTGTCAGCAAAGACAAAAATAATATATTTATCACAACTACTACTATTCCTATATTCACTATTACTACTACCTTCACTTCTTCTCATTTACTATGTACCAGGCTTTATGTTAAGCACATTCCATACAGCATCTCTTTAACCTCCTACAACATTGTGAAATGGCTATATTTGCCCTTTTCAGATGAGACTGAAACTCACTTTGCCATCAAACAGTAATCATCAGCTTCCCTAAAGAAGGAGATTGGTTTTCATAGCACTATCTAGTTCTGTACTGTCCACAAGAGCAGCTGCTAGGCACATGTGGCTATTTACATTTAAGTTAACCAAAATGAAATTAAAATTCATTTTCTCATTTGCACTGGCCATATTTCACATGCTCAATAGCCACATGTGCTAGCAGCTACTCTATTGGACAGTATAGATTATATAGCATTTCCATCATCATAGAAGATTCTGTTGAATTGTGCTGGTAGTTTTCCCTTACCATTGTTCTCCTTTCAGCTGAGAGCATCAATGCCCTGAGTTTTCCTGCTATGTTCACCTTTCCTGCCTTCTAGTGCCCTTCCATCCTGCAAACTGATCTCAAAGAAATGTTAACACGGCCTTATCTATTTGTGGGTATATGTTCCTTTGATAGGTTCTAAATGTATATGGTTATTGCTTAGCAAGAAAATACAGAATTTCAGCCATTCTTCCAATTGTGAATATTTGTTTCACAAATATCCAGTAATGTTCTGCTTTTCGGTTGCCATATTTTCCTGCATTTTTAGAGATGAGCTCTCACTCGGTCGCCCAGACTGGAGTGCAGTAGCACAGTGATAGCTCACTGCAACCCGAAACTCCTGGGCTCAAGCAATTCTCCCTTGGCAGACATTATAAACAACAATTAAGCTCAATCAGGTGCAACTCCAAACATACCCTTAACTCAGATGGAGTGAAAACAATGTGGAGAGCCATGACTAGGTCCTCAAATACACAAAAATGAGAACCACATCACAACTGTTACCTGAAAGATGGTGATTGAAACTTGCCATCAATGGGGAAACTTCCTAATTTCAGAGCTTTTTAAGTATGAAAAGAAAAATTCACTTTAGAATGGGTAAAATGTGAAAGTGTTGAATCTAAACTCTACCACTGAAGTCTGTGTGGCTGTAGACAATTTATCCAACCTATTGAATCCTATTTCTTAATCACTAAAATAAGCACAGTAATATCTGTCCCCCAGGATAATTGTTTCAACAAAATAATACATGTAAATGACTCAGCACTTATTAAGCACACTTTTCATGTACTAGGTATTGTGCAGTAGGTTGGAAACACTGGATGAATAAGACTTAGTTTTACTCTCAAATAACTCATGGTCTTGGATAGGAAACAAACATGAAAATAAATAGTATATTGTAGAATATCAAGTATTATAGTTACTAAGTAAAAGATTGTAGATGTGGCACTAACGAGGGAGTGATTGATAAACTTTTGGTGACAAGGATAAAGGCAGCTCAGGGAAGGCTATCAGAGAGATCTGTGAATGTGAATTCCTTCCCCCCGGCCTCCCACACACCCGTCAATCATGAGTGAACAGCTCAGAGCAGAGGCAATGAATAAAATTTTTTTCTTTTTAGAAAATGGTTTTATTTTATGGATTGTCAGTAGCAAGAATGGGTCACTTCAGGAGTCTTTATTTAATTTGCTTCAAAATAAAATAACAGTCTTTCAGTTATATGTAACTCAAGAAATTAGATGATAGATAGCAAAATCTTCACTCTGGCCCTTCCTCAAAGCAGCTTTATTTAGTTACTTCCCAGAAATAGTAGAGAATGGATTTATACTTCCTGATCTTGTTATTTTCTTTTATTAGGATTTTATCCTTTATTTGCAAGAAAAGTGAGGATGTATTTGGAGGTTTTCAGTGACCACTTGTCTTAGTCCATTCATGCTATTATAACAAAATTCTTGGACTATGTAGTTTTTAAGCAGCAGAAATTTATTTCTCACAGTTCTAGGGGCTGGGAAGTCCAAGATCAAGGTGCCAGCAGATTCAGTGTCTGGTGAAGGCCTGTTTCTTATCAATCACACCTTCAGTGTCCTCACCTGGCATAAAGGGGAAAAGGGACATACACTGTGACCTCACATGGCAGGAAAGATGAAAGAGCCAGACAGATCTACAAAGCGTCTGTTATAACACATGTATTCCATTCACAAAGGTGGAGGCTTTATGACTTAATCACTTCCCAAAAGGCCCCAACCTCTTAATACTACCACAATGGGGATTAAGATTCCACATGGATTTTGGAGGGACATGGACATTCAACGCTTTACAACTATTTCTTCATTTGATTCTCACAAGTTTAAAATTATTTAGGAGGCAAAAAAGTGTTTTAGAACTTAACATCGTGAACTATAATTACTATAACTTAAGAAACCTACAGAGAATAAAACACTTTACTTGACTGTAATAGGCCCTGGAATACAATGATTTCATATAAATAATTTACATAGTGCTAACACATTTTATTAAATTAAGTTTCAATATTTATTTTCCAATCATGTATGTAACATAAATTGTACCTATTTAGTATGTAACCGTAAACCAGTTTCCTCTTTCATCATAGATACCTTCTGCATTTTTGGTCTCGGCCCTAGCTTGCCATATCACTGCCTTACTCACCTATCCTATGGCACCTCCATCTCATCATACCATTGTCTATAGGAATCATTTGCATCCCTCCTTCGGAATTCCACTAGCTAATCTTCATTGTTCCAACATATTCACTTCATTTCAGACCATGTTATACCTTGTCAGCAACTCCCTTGATGTTGTTGCTTCACTGTCACCACACATTGGCCAGTTCATGCCTCATGCAGCTGAAATCCATGCTCACTTTTACGCAACCTGTAGAGTCCATTCTTCTCCGTTCTGCTCCCTGGAACTGGGAGTCACCCCACCCACTTCCACAAATAGATTTGCCTCCCAGAAATTTCTATCCATCTTGGAACTATAATGCCTCATCATCATACAAAGGATTGGACTGTGTCCCAGCTGCAAAGATGAAATGTTGAAATATTAAACCTAACAGCATTTAAAATTCACTCGAACATTTTTAAAGTAACTGTGGTTCATGTTCAAGGTCTGAACATGAACATAGGCTCCAACCCCATCTACTCTATTACCACCACTGCTGACAAATCTACTTGCTCTTCTGTGTGAAGCTGAGGATGTCTTCTGAATGGTGCCTGGTGGTGCTTGGGGATGGTTTGAGACACTTGCCAGAAATGCCTCTTGCCATTTCATACCTTAGAATCAGAAAATGGGAGCAGAGAAAATATATTTCACGCTAAATTATATAATATTTCCCTTCCATCAACCTAGACATTATTTTGACCTGGGGTCATTGTGTAAAGGTATTTTGTGTATATATATAGATAGACAGAATTGTTCTTAAAATCTCTCTATTTAGTATATTGTGTATTCAGAGTTAGCATAATGTCTGTATTTCGTTTTTGTCTATTTTATAAACCTTTTGGAATACACTACTTAATTTTGGAGTCTGTCCTATTTTGATGCCTTCTCTCCACCTCAGTGCTCTACACAGCAGTGCAGCTTAGCTTATTTAGATGTAATTAAGGTCAATGAGAATTTATACAACTCTATAGGTCTTTAGATTTCCTGTTTAGTACCAAATCAATTAATTATGAAGATATAACTTAATCTTATTCCTGTTTATCATGAGCTGAACATAAAGGAAGGTAAGGCACAGGCTTTAAATGAAACCTTAAAATAATTCTTGGATGTGTATGAATAAAGGCATTAAGAAATTTTTCAAAGACTGATAGGTAGTTTCATGACTTGCTAAGTTGGACCTTTTTATGAAATCTATTATTGTATAGCTCCATCCTTGTCTCACTTAGGTTAAATCAGGGCACACAGTTTTTAGATAATAGAATCACTGAAAACTCATTATTTAAATGTCTGAAATAATTATCAGTTGGAATTTCTGAAGAGAGATTTTACCAACTCCTAGTATTTACCTATTTCATGTGTTTTACATTTGAGTACTATTAAAAGCATATTTAAACAAGATTAGTTTTAAACAATTGTCAAGCCTATTTTTGCTCTGAAGTCATTTATTCACCAAACCCAGGGGGTACAGGGCTGGGTCTGCCCCATTTCCATACCATCAAATAGAATATATTTCTACCTCTTCTAAGCTAAAAGAAGGGGGGCGGGTGTGTGTGTGTACGTGCACATGTGCACGCTCATGTATATGTACAACAGCATGTGTGTGTTAGGGAAAAACTAATGTTTTATTTCTTTTGTCCCCTCTGTTGGTCTTTTAAAATTAGGAGTTATTGAATTTTGTCCTACTAATAAGTATAATATATATTTATATGAAATTAAAAAACAAAGTACAAAGAATAAAATAAAGCCCAACCACAATATTACTATTCAGAGCAACTACCCTTATATTTAGTGCATTTCCTTCCAGTCTTTTCTCTGTATATGTATTTTTTCATGTTTTTGTTAAACAAAATTAGTCAATTCTGGATATTCTGTTTGATATTCTGCTTTTCTTTTTATAAAATAATAAATATTTCGATATTATACCTTATTCTTTTCCCCATGCCACTAAATATTTTGTGCAATGTCATTCATATTTTATCATATTCAATCTAACCTTTCCCTTATTTATGGGCATTTATGTCGTTGCCAACGTACTAAAATGATGCTTCAGTGAATACTCTTGTACATAAATATTTCCATACATCAATTGCCTTCAGAAGTAAAACAGTGAGGGAAAAGATGCTCAAATTTGCACCTCTGGTTAATATTTTGCTATTATTTATGTAGCTTTTTACTAAAAATCTGTGATGGCTGGAATATGTTCCCATTAACTTAAAAATCTGCCATTATGAATTTACTATTTATAATAGCCAGACAATCCTTCATTATGTCTAAATACAACATGGATTCTGAGTAAAAATTAAAATAAGTCCCCAGCCTTCTGCAATCTTGTTTTCCCATTTTCCACTGAAACATTTATAGGAGACTTTCTTTGGTCTTCTGGAATTGCAACATCCAAAAATTCCTTCTCTTCCTTGGCCCATGTGTAGCACGTGACAGGATTGACCCCATGTCCAATACCATTGCCCAAGAGCCTCCGGGCACATTCTCTTCTGGTTTTCCTACCTCTCATCTTCTTTTTCTTCTCTCTTGCCTTCTCTTTCAAAACTGCACATTTTCCCCAAGATCTCCTCATTCACTCCCATTGCCTCAGTAACCCCTTGTAGAATGACTCCGAAATTTGTTTCCAGAGTAAAATATTTTTGAGCTTCAGAATCACACTTCCAACTGTTTATTAGGCATTTCCACTAATGGGATCTTAATGTCAATATATGCAGAGCTGAACTTACTCTCCTGTTCTTCCACTCTACTTCACCCAAACCTCTAATGTTCCTCTAATGTTGTGATAATTTAATTGCCATTTCTCATCATGTTCTAAATGCAAATCTGTGTACTTCTGAAATATAAATGAATATGGATAATTTCAGACACCACTTTCTTCCACTAATGGATTGAATCTTTTGTCAAATTCAGCTGACCTGAATTATATATAAGGCCAGTGTCATTTGTTTGGACATATAAATTGGTCTTTACACAGATCAGAGTCCTAAAATGTTTAAGTGCGAAACCTAGAAAGAGAAGAACCTTAAAAGACTATCTAATACAACTTTTCTCATTTTACGGGTGAGGGACCTGAGACCCAAAGAAGAAAACTGGTTTTGTCAAAGTCACACAGCTACCTGGCACCTGACTTCAGATAACAGTGACTTTTCCCTTGAACCCTGTCTCCCTCTGCCTGCAGAATAAAATTATTGAAATATTAAAAGGTTCCCATTTGTTGAGAAGGCTTTTCAACCTCTGAAGGAAGACAGAGAGTAGAGATGGTGGTTAGCCACCTTTCAGAAGCATTTTATGTTTATATTTTAGGCTTCAAAAATTGGAAATGTATAAATCATCAAGAGAAACATACAGCTGCAGTTCACATTTGTGATATTTCTCCAAATAGAAGGTCTTATAAAACAATTTAGGTTTAAAAGCTTGAAAACAGTATTTTCTCCCTCAGATAACAAGGCGTTCTCAAATATTTTGGAAGTGCTCTTTTGTACATGCACAACTTGGATGGTTGCCTAACCTGAAGTTGCAATTTCATCTTCTGTCACCGCCCTTTTCTCTCAACCCAGTGAGAGAAACAGTGACTAGAACCTGCCCTAGTTCCATCCAACTCTTTGCCATTTCCCAGAGTAACATTTCACGCCCCGCTAATGCAGGTCATGTTGTTTCCTTTATTTTAAATTTCATTACTTGTTACTTTATCTTTCCTTTCTAACATCTAAACTCCAGCTCATTCTGCATAGCACAGCTCAGATGTCACCCATTATCTCCTCTGTGAAGACTCTGGAGTGCCCCAGGCAAAAGGAATCCCTTCCTCATGTAATTCCCCAAGCACCGTGATCATTCATGCCAACTTCATTACAGACGGCTGTTTGCCTGTCTGTCTACTGCTTCCCCTTTGACCACAGGCCGTGAATCTACTCAAGGAGAACCTGCTGGCTCTTATTCGCTCTTGCAGCTCCTGCACCTAGTGCCAAAGCTAACTCGTAACCCTTCTTAGAGGATCGATTGTTCAAGGAATGCTGAAATGACTCTTTTCATTGATTATACAGTTTTATCAATGCATTGGAAGAGGAATCTCCTTAGATAACACTTGGTTAGTTGCAATAATTTTATAGACTTGAAAGCGATAAACATATTATTCTCTTACAATGCCTTGAAGTTGCGCTTAACAATTATCTATCTCCACTTAATGTAAGATTTTATTACAATAAAGAAAACAGTTTTAGGCCGGGCACGGTGGCTCACGCTTGTAATCCCAGCACTTTGGGAGGCCAAGGTGGGTGGATCACGAGGTCAGGAGATCGAGACCACGGTGAAACCCCATCTCTACTAAAAATACAAAAAATTAGCCGGACGTGGTGGCGGGCACCTGTAGTCCCAGCTACTCGGAGAGGCTGAGGCGGGAGAATGGCGTGAACCCGGGAGGCGGAGCTTGCAGTGAGTCGAGATCGTGCCACTGCACTCCAGCCTGGATGAGAGCGCGAGACTCCGTCTCAAAAAAAAAAAAAAAAAAAAAAAAAAAGGAAAACAGTTTTAAACTGCCAGAGCCTTAGGACCAAAATTTATACTGTCACTTAAAAATTATAATGTTGATTTGCAGCCCAGTAAAATCATTATAATGTCCAAAATGGTAATATCTAGTCTTACTTGGATTATTAGTTCCTTTCTCCTTATTCATTTAAATAAAGTCAAGAATCAGGGTTTGATATGCATAATTGTACACAAAAAGCTTTATGTATAGTACCTTAAGAACTATTTCCATCCCAAGGCTATCAAAGGGCCAGAAGATACTTAAACTTATCCATGTTCTAATTTATATTTCAGCTAAAGCTCCACAGGAAAATATGAAGACTGTTGGTTGTTCCATACAAACCCAACACAAGAAATCACCCTAAGTGATAAATTATCACTTTCATCAGGGAATGCTTACCAAAAAATTGATTACATTTTAACTGGTTTGTTTTTTCTTGAGCTTATGACAGAGTGAATTCTAGTTGGTCAATCTGCCAGTATTAGTTATTAGCCTACTGTCAAACTTTAGCTATAACATGTGTATTATTTTATTGTTTGTATATGACAACCATTCTAAGTATTAAGAAAAGTTTATTCTTGCATTTGATGATGCCATGTTTTTTAACGCTGGAAAATTCAAAGATAAAGTAAGAAATCTCAGTTCAATAACCCAGGTTCACCAGGTTATATCTTCTGAAACTGAATTCAATTTATACAATACGAGATGCTATCTTACTGCGTAAAGTGAAATGCTGTGTTGTGAAGTTGTGTTATGCCAAATTCTAGATAATATCACTCAACCTTCCCTTGATTGGCTTTGAAAATGAGGCTGCTACATAGGGCTCATTTCTTTAATACTTAAAAGAAAAAAAAATTCAGTCTCATGTGAGTCAACAGCCAAATTCTCTTTACTGAAATGCTTAAGTAACATGCGATTTTGTGACAATAATGCATAGTTCTCTGAGGCTATTTTTTTCTGGATATTTGTATTTGTTCAATATTAAGCATTTATCATTGTTGATGGCATGTTACTGACCATCAACGATAACATCTTTAATTATCCTAATATACTAATGACAATACATTGTTTATGCTTATATTTATAAATTAGCTCCCTAGCAATTATGAAGGTTTATATATATTATATTCCCTTTTTTGAGTTTTATTATCTTTGACCTTTTGACTGACTATTGCCTAGTCATCATCTTTCATGGTCTTCTCTCCCACAGAATCTGCCGTAATTCTTCACTTGCTTTTTTTTCCCCCAGGTAGTGATTCCCTTCCCATCCTACTCTTTTTCTCCCTGAGCTTTGCATCCTGTGTGTTGTAAAGAAGGGCAATTAATGTATCCATCATCCATCATTTAATTATTCTGGATTTATTTCTTCATCAACTATATACCAGGCAGGTGGTGGAAATCAAATGGAAGAGTATCCATAGTTACTGAGACTAATTTTTTTAAAGCCAAAGTATTTAGAATCCACATCCTAGAAAAGGGGGCAATGAGAAATGCTGCCATGGAAACAAAGATGATTGAAACACAACCCTGGCCTTCTAGGATCATTTAATCTAAGAAGGGAGAAAGACATGTTGACAAATGTAAGCTGTGTGGTAGAGAATCAAGACATTCATTCTGGTGACTTTGTTATTTTTATATTCATAACTTTACTGTAGTTACAACAGCAGATTATTTATAGCAGGGTCGAGTTTTAATGCCGCTTATTCTGTAAAGTCTTCGCCAACTACTCTTTCTTATATTTCAATACCTATTTTACTTATGCCTGTATCACACATTTTAACAAATCTTTTAGTTTTCAAATAGTGGAAGCAACATGATGTGAGAGCACAAAGTGGAAGCACCCATGGCTCCCCTTACTATTCTTTTAGCTCTCCCAGGGGTCGTGGGCTGAGACCATCAACTTTCCTTCTTTGCATGGAATCCATGTTCCATTAGCTGATGACGGTCCTTTCAGGATCCCAGCACAGCAGGGCACAGTACACAACTTTTCTTCTTTTCTACTCTTTCTAATCAAATATAACAAACTACTTAGCATTTTATATTATTTTCCTGTTAATATGACAGAAAAAGAGTTTAATTGAATAACAAATTTGTAAAGCTTACAAAATAATTTAGTTCTTTTATTAGGAATGCACCAGAGGCTCGGGTCTGGGAACATATGCAAAAGCTTCCTTCAAGAAACATGTACCTAAATCTACATGTCTCATTTATATCCACACTACTCTTTTTATGATAGCTTTCTGTCATTCATCTTGTCATTTAACAAATATAAAAAATGAGACTTTAAACATGGATTTTGAAAAACTGACTCTTTAAAAGAGTGTACCAAAGGACGGGAGCAATGTGTGTAATAAAGTTCTTTGTTCAAGAGTAAATGGATTAGGCTTGATGGTTTTATTTTCTTCACTAACCCTACCTCTTAGTTCTTCAAAGTTAATTTAGCTTTGAGTAGATTGATCTTTTTTGTGATGCCCCTGAAGTACAGTGGGAAAGCGCAGGCTTTGGAATCTGTTGGGTGTGGATTTAAATCACTACTTTGTGAGTTTAGGCAAGTTCTTTAACTTCTACAGGACTTCATTTTCTTGTCTATAAAACGAGAGTAATTTCTTGCTCTTTCTTTCAGGCATCTATTTATTCATTCAAAAGAAATGTATTGAGCATTCTATGCTGTACAAATCATGCGGTGTGTTGAGATTTTAACACCTAAAAAAAAGACACAGGGTCCTAGTCCTCATGGTACCTATAATGTAGTTGGGGATATAAATAGGTATAGACAGACAAATTGAATACATCATGAAAAAGCATTATGATAGAGAGGTGCTATGAAAACCCACAGGAAAATTAAATCATTACAAGGATTAAATGAAATAATGTAGAAGAGTGTATAACAGTGCCCATCTTAGTGGATGCTCAATAATAATTGTTGCCTTTGGTCTCTCTGTTGATATTCTAACCTCATCTTCTACTCTCATGCCTTCTAACTGTAAGTTAAATTCACAGATGGTCTACAGTAGTATTATCCAGTAGAAATACAACATTAGCTACAACTATGTATGTAATTTCAAATTTATTCTAGTTGTTACAATGGAAAAAATAAAAAGAAACATGAAATGCATTTTAATAATACATCTAATTTAACTCATTGCAAAAATATTATCATATGTAATCAATATAAAATTATTTTTAAATTTTTGCATTATGTATTTTACTTTCCGTCTTCAAAATTTGATGTGTATTTTATACTTTTCAGCACATCTCAATTTAAACCAGCTACCTTTCAAGTGCCCAGTAGCCACATGTGGCTAGACTGCCAAATTGGATCCTACAGGTCTCTGCTTACTAATTGACCAGGGTTACACTTTTTAAGAAGCAGTGACCTGTAGGTACTGTAATAAGCCTCTAAGAGATCTTTAATTAATTAACCAGCACCATTTTCATCCTTTCTCCATCCCTCCTTTTCTCAGGTACTGGGTATCAAAGATAAACTGCAGGCTGTGGACCTTGCCCCTCATTCCCATCCCCAATTCACTATACAGTGAAGGAGAGAAACCAATTAGTAGACAGTTGACAACACATTATAATTGCTTTGAGACATATAAAGTATAAATGTGTTTTATTCTTAAAAATTGCTGACAGATTTTTAAGTGTTCTTACCGTAAAAAACGAGAAGTATATGCATATGTTAATTAGCCTGATTTAGCCATTCCACCTCGATTTAGCCACTCCACAATGGCACAATATTTCAGAGTGTCAATTTGTACATGATAAATATATACTGTTTTTATATTTTTAATAAATATAATTTTCTTACAAAAGAAATAGAAGACAGGAAAAATGTGTATGAAATTGGGTGATAAGGATAGAGGGGAGGGAGTTGCAAATTACCTGGAGATATCTGGAATGGTCTGCATTTTAAGGCAGAAAAGTTGGACTATCCCTTCTATGTCAGGTTCCCCTGCTTCAATAAATAATATGCTTCTTGGCTCATTTCCTGCAACAAAGTACAAGGTTCCCAGGAGGGGTCTGTCTGGTAACAAAAAATGATTTCTGGCATCCTATTGGAAAACCAGCCCTGAAGCTCCTGTGATTAGAGTTAACATAAATGCACCTCAATAAAAGACACCCTGACCTGACTTACTTCCTACTTGTTTCAGTTAGCTGCAGTGGACTTTTCTTTTATTTTTGTCAATATGCAAATCTCTCTTCAAAGATGTTAAAGCCAATAATATTGAGTAAATATGTTGGAATTAAAAAGTAGAAGAAGGTTCAGAAGCTTGATAGATCAATTTCTTGTTAATCCCAAACCCATTTGTTGGTAACTTGACTAATTCATTACTCAACTCCTCTGGAAAGCTTTTGAAGATCAGCATCATTCCGTTTGAGTCCATTAGCCTCATGACATGAGGGGGATTCTGTAATATTATTGTGAGATCCATAAAAGAAAATGCTTCAAAAACTTTTTGTTTATAACTTGGATTTGGGAAGATAAAAAAACACCTTTTAACAAAAGGTGACTTTTAATTTATTTGATCTTTTTCAAAGTCTAGGGACCTAATGGAAAGTTAAATATAGAGTAAAAATGTACACCAATCAACTGTTTTCACTAAGCACACTATCCTGTGACAGATGCATATTTAACTGAACTCAGTGAGTAGAGCATCCCCTGAACAGAACCCAAATCTGACTTGGCTCTAAAGGAGAAAGACTGCATGACTTCGGATCCTTCCTTTCCCATAAGCAAAGAATTTGCACCTGCATTGAGTTTATGGAAGACTTATTTCAAAAATATATTCACAGTCTTATTTTACCTTAATGATTGCTTCTGAAAGTGTGTTTGTAAAATCAATGTATAAAACACATATTTCTGGATCTGAATATTTAGGATGTTTTCACTGCTTCTTCAGAAGAGGATTTTATGGGCTTTTTTTGTGCTGCATGTCCATGAATTTACAGCACAATGAGGAAACACTTAGAAAATGTTTATGGTATGTATAATCTTATACAGTGACAATGAATATTATAACATGAATTTAGGAAGCTATGTAGACATTGAACATCCCTTTCATTCTTCCAGATGTTTATATTAGAGCTCACAGATTTATCCTTACCATAGCTACAATAAATTTACAGCTGTGCAAAGTGTTTGGCATATGATAAAATGGCTCTCCTGAGAGAATAATAACATGAATCTATCATGGTAGCTGACTGTAAAGTCTAGCTTAGATGATGTAGGAAATGCAAGGAATGCTAATAGATCATAATACAGACTTACAGCAATCTATGAGAGTGGCTAATATCAAAATTTCCAAGGAAAATGACATTCCATCTTTCATGTCATAGGAAACTCATAGATCACTAAATATCAGCCAGCAGAAACCATTTAAAATCATATTTTTTCTATCACAATTTGTTTTACTGTGCTATGTTTTGTTAGTCCAAAGGGGAAAATACGTGATTAGTTTTTGTCCATGTTTTAAAGGAAAAATGCATGCCCTGTATAAGTGTTTAAAGTTTACAAACACTTACAACCAAACTTACATAGCAAGGTCGGAAATACAGCTCCTAGTTACAAAGGTTAAATTTAAATACTGTTATTTATTTAAAGCAAGTTACTACCATCTGTGTTACAATAAAGTTGGAGGCATGGAAAAGACAGAGGACAGGTCATGGACTGTTTTGCTCATCAATGAGAATTAAAATGCTTATTTGAAGGGTCTTAATTTTTTTCTTGTTCATTAATATATCTATAATTTGCTGTCTTTTTAATACATTGGAATCTCTAGGGTGAAGAGTCATTTTCAACAAAGATCATTTAGACATATAATTATTTTTCAAACTTTTACATATAAGCTAATGACTAAACAGCTACTTTTTCTGTGGTCCTCTGATTGAAGACAATTGTAAACTGAATTCTGATGTTTTATGAAATTATTCACCAGTTCCCCATTTCTTTGCATTTTATAGTATATTTGTTATCAAAAAGGTATATTTTCTAGGCACATGGTACAGATACTAACTTAAAAGGCTTACTGTTTTTTGTAGACAGTTGTCTATTTATTGTGCTTAATAGACTTTTGCAAGTCAAACATAGAAATGCCAAAAAGTCCATGTGTAAGGTTTATTCACAATTAAGAATTTTTTAAATGTGTAAAAATATGAGTTTGTGAAGGCATTGTCTATTATTTTAAGTGTATTAAGATGAATAGTGTTTTTCTCCAAATAAGAATATTTTTGGTTTAAAAAAGCTAAAAAGGTTTTATGTTTAAGGTTAAACTCTAATAGGTAATGTTGTAAGATTTTCTATAATTGCTTAGGTATTCTAGTATTTCATAACTGCTCTTGACACATGTAGTATACAAGTTGAAGAGAGTCAGCTAAAATTCTATAGTTTTGAGTTAGAATTACCTTGTATATTTTGAAATATTCTTGGGTAAGTTCTGAATATAAAGCATATTTAAAATCAAATGAAGCTTACTTAATTTCATAGAGAAAGTGGTCAAAAGACAGGACACTATCATTCAAATCTGGCTTATAACTATTTTAAGGTTTGTGCCTAACTCATTGATTTTATCCACATTGAAATGACTGTTAGAACCAAAAACAATTTTCTTTCAGAATGAAATTATTTCAGAGCCTTCTCAGAAAGTATCTAACATAAATTTGAGGACTGGAAATAGTATGTAAGTAATGCTTGTTAGCCTAAAAGGAAGCTAAGCTTGCATAAATTGAAAAGTTGAATCTGTATTCCACTCTAGCAAACTGATGCAAATTTGTTGCCTGAAATTCTCCAAAATTTTAGGAAAAAATGCTGTTTATGGGAAGCAGTTCCTTAGAAGTCAAAGAACCCCAATTGTCTGCAGTTCCTCAGTAAAGGAAGAAACCATTAACAAGTTAACTTGATGGGGTTGTTTGATTTTTTTCTTGTAAAATTGTTTAAGTTCTTTGTAGATTCTGGATATTAGCCCTTTGTCAGATGGGTAGATTGCAAAAATTTTCTCCCATTCTGTAGGTTGCCTGTTCACTCTGATGGTAGTTTCTTTTGCTGTGCAGAAGCTCTTTAGCTTAATTAGATCCCATTTGTCAATTTTGGCTTTTGTTGCCATTGCTTTTGGTGTTTTAGACATGAAGTCCTTGCCCATGCCTATGTCCTGAATGGTATTGCCTAGGTTTTCTTCTAGGGTTTTTATGGTTTCAGGTCTAACATTTAAGTCTTTAATCCATTGTGAATTAATTTTTGTATAAGGTATAAGGAACGGATCCAGTTTCAGCTTTCTATATATGGCTAGCCAGTTTTCCCAGCACCATTTATTAAATAGGGAATCCTTTCCCCATTTCTTGTTTTTGTCAGGTTGGTCAAAGATCAGATGGTTGTAGATGTGTGGTATTATTTCTGAGGGCTCTGTTCTGTTCCATTGGTCTATATCTCTGTTTTGGTACCAGTACCATGCTGTTTTGGTTACTGTAGCCTTGTAGTATAGTTTGAAGTCAGGTAGTGTGATGCCTCCAGCTTTGTTCTTTTGGCTTAGGATTGTCTTGGCAATGTGGGCTCATTTTTGTTTCCATATGAAATTTAAAGTAGTTTTTTCCAATTCTGTGAAGGAAGTCATTGGTAGCTTGATGGGGATGGCATTGAATCTATAAGTTACCTTGGGCAGTATGACCATTTTCACGACATTGATTCTTCCTACCCATGAGCATGGAATGTTCTTCCATTTGTTTGTGTCCTCTTTTATTTCATTGAGCAGTGGTTTGTAGTTCTCCTTGAAGAGGTCCTTACAAGGAATCCTTGTAAGTTGGACTGCTAGGTATTTTATTCTCTTTGAAGCAATTGTGAATGGGAGTTCACTCATGATTTGGCTCTCTGTTTGTCTATTATTGGTGTATAGGAATACTTGTGATTTTTTGATTTTTGCAGATTGATTTTGTATCCTGAGACTTTGCTGAAGTTGCTTATCAGCTTAAGGAGATTTTGGGCTGAGATAATGGGGTTTTCTAAATACACAATCATGTCATCTGCAAACAGAGACAATTTGACTTCCTCTTTTCCTAATTGAATACCCTTTATTTCTTTCTCCTGCCTGATTGCCCAGACACTTCTCAAAAGAAGACATTTATGTAGCCAACAGACACATGAAAAAATGCTCATCATCACTGGCCATCAGAGAAATGCAAATCAAAACCACAATGAGATACCATCTCACACCAGTTAGAATGGCGATTATTAAAAAGTTAGGAAACAACAAGTGCTGCAGAGGATATGGAGAAATAGGAACACTTTTACACTGTTGGTGGGACTGTAAACTAGTTAAACCATTGTAGAAGACAGTGTGGTGATTCCTCAAGGATCTAGACCTAGAAATACCATTTGACCCAGCCATCCCATTACTGGGTATATACCGAAAGGATTATAAATCATGCTGCTATAAAGACACATGCACATGTATGTTTATTGCAGCACTATTCACAATAACAAAGACTTGGAACCAACCCAAATGTCCAACAATGACAGACTGGATTAGGAAAATGTGGCACATATACACCATGGAATACTGTGCAGCCATAAAAAAGGATGAGTTCATGTCCTTTGTAGGGACATGGATGAAGCTGGAAACCATCATTCTCAGCAAAGTATCACAAGGACAGAAAACCAAACACCACATGTTCTCACTCATAGGTAGGAATTGAACAATGAGAACACTTGGACACAGGAAGGGGAACATCACACACTGGGGCCTGTCATGGGATGGGAGGGAGGGGGGAGGGACAGCATTAGGAGATATACCTAATGTAAATGATGAGTTAATGGGTGCAGCACACCAACACGGCACATGTATACATATGTAACAAACCTGCACGTTGTGCACATGTAGCCCAGGACTTAAAGTATAATTTAAAAAAAAAAAAGTTAATTTGATTGTTTAAAACAACTATGTCATAGAAAAAGACTTAATAAGAAAATCAAATTTGATAAGTAATATGTTAAATTATACCAATATATTTTTAAAACTTGCCTTTAATGATATTTTCTCATATATTACATATTTGCATGAAAATTTTCATATGTTGTATATACCAATATACTTATCCAAGTATATGGAGAATAAATTTATTAATATGCTTAACGATGATTAATACATGAAGTTACTAATATTCATTTGTAATTATTGACTAGTTTGCTATTTAATTTGACCAAGAATTAAAATTAGTTGACTTATAAGTTTAATCTGTGTTTTTAGATTTATCTGGCATCAACTTCACACATTAAAAGCCGAGGAAGAAACCAACCACTACTGAATTGCAACAGCAAATAATTAATATTATCATAAACTTTGTGACACTATTGGGAATAAGACTTTATACCATGATAGTAGTTGAAAATTTCAAATGCATAAATTGGAGGAAAGAATGGGACTGACACATGTATGGGTGTGCACGCACACACACACGCCCCAGGTGGACACACAAACATGCATACCCCAGGTGGAAACACACACGCCCCAGGTGGACACACACACATACACACCCCAGGTGGATACACATATGCCCCAGGTGGACTCACATACACACCCCAGGTGGACACACACACACACACACCCCCCCAGGTGGATACACATATGCCCCAGGTGGACACACACACATACACACATCAGGTGGATACACACACACACCCCAGGTGGACATACACACATACACACCCCAGGTGGATATACACACACACACACACACACCCCAGGTGGACACACACATACACACCCCAGGTGGACACACACACACACACACACCCCAGGTGGACAGACACACATACACAGCTCAGGTGGATACACACACACACCCCCCAGGTGAGCACACACACACATACCCCAGGTGGACACACACACACACACACATATGCCTAGGTGTCGAGCACAGTGCTGGACTTCTCAAGGAATACATAGTAATGGGAGACAGGCATGTAAACAAATAACTTTAAGAGAATCTTTGTAATAGAACATGCCGTGGGAGCAGAGGCAGTAATTCTGTTAGGATCGGGAGCAAGATAAAGGCACAGAAGAGGGGAACCTCTGCACTCTAGAGGATGAATACGACTTAGGACTCAACAAGACAAGTAGAAGCACATTGAAAAAAAAGCCATTTTCTAACTTGTTATCTGGGAAGGAGGGAAGAAGGGAGAAAGGGATAGAATGTTATAACTGCTTACTCATACTCCACTTACACCCTACAAGGTGTTTAAATACTTTCCTCAGTCCTGTGTGGCAGGTATTATTGTCTCTATTTTTAAAGAGGAGAAAATACTCATTTATCTTAAATTCTATAAAATTTAAAATAAATTACTAACAGCTGTTGATTTATTCTATAATAAATTTTACCCATTAAAAGAAGGAGAAGGAACTATAAGTACATGGATAAAATCTTCCTCAAGTGAAAAGTGAAACAAGAAATCTAAAAAGATAAAAATAAGAGATTAACAAAACTTCAGAATATATATAACGGGAATAAAGCATAGAAGAACTTACACAAAAAGACTGTCTAAAAAGAACAGAGCACTAAGAGGGCACAAGAGTTGGTTTAACGAGAAGAGAGATGGGGAGAGAGACAGAGAGAGGAGACAGAGGGAGAGAAGAATTCACATGTCTAGTAAACATAATTTTAAAATGTGTAGCCAAGCCATTACCAAAGAAATGCAAGTTAAAGTATTGAGTGATTTCATCTTACATTTGCAAGGAGTTGAAAGACTGCAATCCTCAATACCTGTGGCAAGGTCAAGGTTGCTGGTGCGTTATTGATGATTCCCAGCTGCTTGGGGATCCTTCTGTCCTTCCATTTTGTTTTCCTCATGCTACAGATCCATCCCAAAATGTACTGAATTTTTTTGGTTGTTGTTGGTGTTTTCAGTCTCCAGGAATTTTGCTTCTTTTGCGAAGGGGACTAAAAGCACCCTCGGGTTTCACAAAGCTAAGGCTCCTGAGAGTTATAAAATGTTATTTTTTTTTCAAAGGAATGGAAATAAGAAATCATTCTAGATAGAGGCTGACATGTGAATTGTCATGTAAGAACTTACAAGGTAAATATACAGAGAAAGGAAATCGGCTTTCCTTAGTCTTATGCCCTGGTTTACATTTGACTATGACAGCAAGAAAGATAAGGTTCTCAGAACTGACTGACATCATATTAAGCAGCAGGATGTCATGGGAAATAATATACATAAACTTAAATCTTGTTTCCCTGAACCAGAAATGCCCAGAAAACTACTTAAACATTCATTGCTAATAAGTTAGCCCTCCTACCGAAAAATATTTCTCCCAATCATGTGTGGATAATGATGTCACATGTCACTTGCAACCTAAAAATATCATGATGGACCCGGATCTCATTAGTAGGCTAAATTTGTCTCAGAATTAATGCTGCTCATCATCAAATATTGCCTATAATTTTAGTATAATCTGAATGATTTAACTAGACCACTTTCATGAACCTAATTGTCTCCAGGCCATTTTTTCTTTTATTAAAAAATTATGTGAATAAAAACACAAGATCTGATTATACATTTTTTTAATTTCACTGCGTTCATTTCCCAAGCCCCAATAACAACTGATTTAAAAATCAGATCTGTACACTAAATAACTAATTTTAGTTAATTAAGATTGACAATATATTATAATCTATTTTGTGAGAGATGATTTGAGCTGAATGTACTTAAAATGACTGAAGTAAGTAGATAATGGAGTATTTTTGTTGGAAGAGGAACCTAGAAACATTGTTTTCTGCTGCTGCTGAGTTTAAGTAGGAAGCCTCCAGTCACAATGGACCATTATGTTTCTAATTGCCCTTATTAACAGAAGAAAAAGAAGTGAAAGATTTTCTCTGGAGAATCATAGAGAACCTACTGTTTCCAAACAAGCTCGATGATATTGGTCAATACATTTTATATTTACAAGTTAGGTTTTGTCATCAGAAAGCAATGGTGAGGCAGAAAACTGCACAAATCAAATGCAGTCAGGTATTTATGAACAAAATGTAGAGGTTACTGTCTTTTTTACTTAGAAAAACTGACAAACCAAAGATGTTCCTACATGTTTTTTTGTTTCTGTTTTGAATTGTTTTGTTATTTTTTTGCTGTGTTTTACCTTGAGAGTTCTGGATCTTAAACATTTGCTTCACTGATGAACAGTGATTGAACTGTATTCATGCGCTTGTGTTTTTATCCATGGTAAATGTTACGCCTTTTTTTTTTTTTTTGACAGAGTCTCACTCTGTCAACCAGGCTGGGGTGCAGTGGTGCGATCTCAGCTCACTGCAACCTCCATCTCCCGGGTTCAAATTATTCTCGTGCCTCAGCCTCTCAAGTAGCTGGAATTAATAGGCACGTGCCACCATGCCTAGCTAATTTTTGTATTTTTAGTACAGATGGAGTTTCGCCATGTTGGCCAGGTTGGTCTGGAACTCCTGACCACAAGTGATCCACCCGCCTCAACTTCCCAAAATGCCGGGATTACTGGCATAAGCCACGGCACCTAGCCAATATCATGCCTTTTTTTGGTAAACTACTAGCTCCCATTACCTCGATTGATGCAAATAGTGCTTCTTACCAGAATATCAACACTTAGCATTCTATAGATGAAATCCTACTGTGTTCAAAAACATTCTCGTGCGTTTCACAGCATCTAACACGAAGATTTCTACACTTGGCAGAGAAATGTTTCAAGTTTTCAACCTTAAGCATTTTGTATGTGTGTATAGCATTAGGTTGAAAAGATCTTAGTATTTCTGTGTGTGTGTGTGTGTTTGTGTGTGTGTGCGCGCTCCCGCATGCATGTGTGTGTTGTTCAGGGTAGAATGTAAGCGTTTTAGAATGTTTTTTCACTGAATTATTCCTTGGTGTTATCTAATCACCTAAATGTTCATATTCTGCACTGTGGATTTTTCGTTTCTTTATTGCATCTATCCTTCACTAGCTCTGTCATGAATATCCATTTTTAGTCACATTTATTCTAAATCTCATATTTGAAAGAAAAGCATTTTACTGATTTAAAAGTAACTGGAAAGTATTGCCTGGTATCAGGAGACCAAAAAATTTAGAAAGATGAGAAAAAAGATTGGTTCATTGTCAAAATTTGCACTGGGTGGAGTTTACAATTAAACAGGCAAGGAAGACTTTATTCAAGATCATTGCAATAAGGGAGATTGAACTCAAGTGCCCTGAAACAAAAAGCAGGAGGATTTTTAAACACTAGGGTGAGCTGGTGGAAAACTACTGGAGGACGTGGGAGGGGTGAATTTTGTCAGTGTGATTAAGCCATTTGGGTTTGCTAATTGGTACTTATGAAGGTTAGGTTCCTACCTTTCCACCAAGACTGAGAGTTGGGGCCCTACCTTTCTTACTACATTTCAAAAAGATGGATCCCAAGTCTGTGAAAAAAAGACATTCCTGGGTTATAGAAGATTTATATCTCAAAAGGGCAAGAAAAAATTTACAATTGGCAAGTTTTCTAAAGAAAAACGGTCTAAGAAAAGGGAGGTCAGGGGCCTATAGTCAGGAAGAAATGTGTCTAAAGTTTAGTCAAGCTGAGGGGAACATTAAGGCCTTCTTGGTCACCAAGATATTACAGGAGTTCCATATATGTCCAATAAGAGATGGTAGACTCGTAGCTAACAAGAGATTTTTCTAGACGGTTGATGTTATCAGGCACAGTTAAGAGTCAAGTCAAGTTGAGAGGTGCAATTTCAACAAGCATCCTGCAGATCCAGACAAAAAAATCTTCATGAGTTCACCATCAAGTCACTTCAGCTGTTCTCTTATGAGAACAGATATTATTATCTGAGTCAACTGAGTCCATGCTGCTGTTTCGATTTCTGACTTGTCTTTGATCATGGATTATTTGATTCAGTTTGACATTCCTTTGAAGAATCTTCTAGCTGATTATAGCATGTAGATAGGAAATTTCTCTTTTTGGCCTTTTCTCACACAGCACACACATTCACACATATAATTCAGCTTCCTGAAGGATTTATGCCTCCCTTTTTTCCTCTTTGATCTGTAATTAGACCCTTATATTTTATAGACAGTGTTTAATTTTTACCCTATAATGCTACTCTATAGTGTTACCAGAGGTGAATATAATTTCAGTACTCTATAAATTAGAAATAAAAGAGGACAGAAAAATATAATATGTTGCTCTCTACATATTTTTTAAGGCTTCTTAGTATTTAGAAACTTGTCTGGAATTGTATGGAACTCCTTCCTGCTATAGCGATAGATATGTGAGTATTGTTGGTCCTAAGTAGCAGTGAAGTCACGTGAGAAGTGAAACTGGAGTCCCCATCTTCTTGATTTTTATATCTCAATCTTGGAAGTCTGTAAATGCTCATAAAATGTTAGACTTCTAGTTTCTGAGCCCTAACTCAGGTTTCTGTGAGTTCCTGGAGGATTACATTCACAAAGTCATACCTTAGCTCTAAGTTCCTGCCTGCTGAACTATTGATCTCACTTATACTTCAATTTTCATGTCTGTTTTCTTTCCTGGCCAACCCAGATATGCAACTCAACCCTGCTTCCTTGATTTGCCTAGAAACCTGTCACATAAGGCATTACAAGCAATACATTAAAGGAACTTATTGATGGTTTGGGCAATGTTAGGCAACGTGTGTGTGTGTGTGTGTGTGTGTGTAGGAATTTCAAATGTGATATTATATATTTTTACTTTCACAACTACTTTGGCCACCTTGATGCCAGTGTGTTTTTATAGGCTCAATCCTTCTCTGCTTCTTCTTTTCCCTATCCCCAAATTTATCTTCATTTCTCATGCAGAGCAGTTTACCATTCCTCTTTTCTTTCTGGTTTCTTTAAAAAAAAAATAAGGCTTCTAAGGTCTTAGTTTTTACCACCAAAGAGCATTATTAAGGTAGTTTCCTGAATATAAACATTCTCATGAAAATCCTGTTGCCAGCTATTAAAATAACCATTTCCATCCCTTTCCACCATTTTATATCCATTTTATAGAGTTATCAGGGTCTGGGATATCAGGTTCAACAATGCTCTAAGCTCACATTGAAATTAATTGTACCTAAAAGCTAAATTTCCAACTAGGAAGCTAAATGAAAATATGCATGATTTATTTAGGGCACCCCTCAGCCCGATATTGAACTAATGAATATAATACTGTCTCATAGGGTCAAGAACAGAAATTTCTCTCTCTGTTCTTTTCTTTCCCGCATTCTTTATGTGCCATGATCCTTTCAGATATCACATCACCCTCTTCACTTCGGAATCATTTTATAGCATTTTATATATTTCTAAGTGTTCACATTTATTCGTTGATTGCATAAGAGACCACTTCCTTTGTATCAAAGTACCATGAGTCTCAAGTGAAGATTAGAATGAGAAAACCAGAAAATAAATAGTAAAATGTTATATGGTAGAAAATGCTAATAAAATAAAGCAAGGTGTTGGAAAAAGGGAAGGAAGGGCGGTAGCTATTTTAGATAGCATGATGAAGGCAAGGTAAGCATGTGATATGTGAAAGGAGATTTGAATGATGAGGAGCCAGCTAGGAAAACATCTAAGGAAGAACGTTCCAAGTAAAGTAAAGGGCAGAGATAAAAGCCCTAAAAATGGACTGGACTTGACACGTTCAGAGAACATGAAGGAAAAAAACCAGTGTGGCTGGCATATAGATAACAGAGAGGAGAGTGGTATGATGAGAAGTCAGGGAGGCTGGCAGAATGGAAGACCCTGTAGTCTCTGTGTGGAATTTGGATTTTTTTCCTGAATCACATGGGAGGGTATTTTTTAATGGGGTATGATTGTACCTGGTTTCTACTTATTTACAATCGCTTTGCTTTGTGAGGATTATATTTTATACTGGTGATCTGAAAATTTATCTTAAAAGGGTTGCCTTAAAACTGCAGGTGCACCCTCTCCAAATTGTCCTGTAGGCTGATTTATTCTACTCATGTTCCTTGAGTGCCTGCTATGTTCCTGGCACTGGGCTAGAGCTGGAGATTTAACAATGACAAACATATGGTTTCTGCATCCAAGAACACATAGCCTCATACAAAAAGGTTTTGTTCAATTTTTCACAGTTAACATTGCATTCTTGTAAGGATCAACCTGACTTTCCATGAACTTTTCTCTGGATCTTGGATAATATCTTTTTTTAGTCCCATACCATATTCCTTTATCCACTTTACCCCAAAAAAACATTTAAGATTTATCTATCTACATGTTCATGACATTCTTGCCATTCTTTTTAGCTTCATGATAAATCTCCCAAAAATTTTTTTGTAAGGAAACTGAATTTATAGTATAAAATAGAAAAAAAAGGAGCACCAGTTTAGAACTTTTCTCTTAGAGTAACATTCCAAGTTAATTCAAAGTTGAAATTATATTAAGTAAACTGTGAAAATATCTATAATGCTCAATTACAGAATAGGGTTTCTGCACTGGGTCATTTCTACCTCCTGCCTACATTAAGCTGCAAAAGTGCATAAAATGCCGACTACCCCCTCAGCCTGCTATTCAAATGGCTGATTACTGGTGGATGTTTTGTGACCTTAAGGAGCTGGATGATGAAGACAAAGGAATTCTGGTAAAGAAACCAAAAGCTGAAGGAAACCCCAGTTTTCTGTTGGGATTGAATCTCAGTAACCATGAGCTACAGCTTTCTCCACACTTTTGAACATTTGTCTTGCTTCCCCCTGTTTCTTCTTTTTCCATTGGACTTTAAAATTTTGGGATATTTTTCCAGTATATTTCTCTCACTATATCTTATCCTCTTTTTAAAATCTGTGCTTATCTTTCTGCTTTCTTTTTTGTTTTTCCGATGGTGTAAGAATGACTTACATTAAACAAGAATCACTAAAGGACCCTATCTATGAAACTGTAAAGTTGAAGGAAAGACAAGACAGCTTTCTGGAGTTTGACTCTCCCTGAAGCCAAGAATGTTTCTCAATAAATTATTCTCTTTTATAAGAACTAGCCTTTTGACCATTGAACATTCAGGAAACAAAAATGTATTGTATCTTAAAGATCCAGCTTCGTTGTAGATCCAGTTCAGGTTAATGGACCTTAGAACTTCTCTCACTTTGTGGAAAAAAAAAAACAAACTCCTTGTTAATAATAAAATAAGCTAAAGTGCGGCCGTGGAAATCTTTTAGGTTTCGTAAGTCATATGTGCTCTTTCCATTCTAGTAACTGTACATATCGAGGACATATTTAGAGTAAAGCCTGGATGTTGGGAATACAACAATCATTGAGAAATAGCAATGCAAAGATCAATGAGTAATGTGGTCCCACAGTTCTCACTGTGTAATGGTGAAAAAAATGAGAAAATTAACCATTGCCCTGTAAGTGTTAGGGGCTATAATGTTTGAACCAAGACTTATAAAAATATAGCAGTGGCTATTTTGCTAAGAATGGTGGTCAGCAGACACTTTTAAGAAGGGAAACATGTAGCTGAACTGTAGAGGAGAGAGAAGAGTTAGTTGGGAGTGGGGAGTGAGAAGTAGGCTCCAAGCAGAGCAAACAACATGTGTAAAAGCCAGGAGTCAAAGGGTTGCAAGGCAAGCCTAAGCACAAAAGGTTTGTGTGGCAAAGGACATGCCCTGGGGAAGACGTGATCATGGCAGGTCATGGCAGACTCTGAATGTCATTCTAAGGAGTTTAGGCTTTATCTGAGAGCAAAGGGGAAAGCACCAAAACTCTCCTAGTAGGGGAAGGGAATGAATGGATTTGCATTTGTCCAGTATTTACTCTGGCAGTCGTAAGTAGGGTGATGTGATGGTTAATTTTATGTGTTTACTTGACTGAGGTAAAGGATGCCCAGATAGTTGCTAAAACAGTATTTCTGGGTGTGACTGGGAAGTGCTTCCAGAACAGATTAACCCTCTCTCTTCTTGAGCTGGGTCATCCATCTTCTCCTGCCCTCAGACATCAGAACTCCTGGTTCTCAGAGCTTTGGCCTTGAGATGGGAGTTATACCATCAGTTCACCTGGTTCTTGGGCCTTTGAACTCAAACTAAATTACACTGCCAGCTTTCCTGGTTCTCTAGCTTTACTCTTTCCCTTTATAGAAAGATTTATTTTTAATTTTAAAAAATCATTTATGTTTACCACCACTTACTTCCCCAGTTTATCCTCCAAAGAAATGTCACACTTACAGACATTATATTCATATGTTCTGCAAACACTTTATTATGAATCTGTTAGGGTATACACTTGCAAATATTTTGTTTCATTTTGTTTTATCCCTTAGGCAATGTCATGCACATACTACTGCAAACAGAATAGTAAAGCAATGTCTTGCTAGTTACCAACTCTGTCAGTTCTTCCTTGTCAATGTCTCTCACTGTTGTCTTTTTCTCTCTCTACCTACTGTCATTATCCCCAGATGGTATGCCTGCCTTGGATGCTTTATCAGAGTTCTTGAGTGCAAACAACAAAAATGGATTCTGCTTGATTTATGAAGAAAACAAATTTATTGAAAGGCCACTGAGTAGCTTATAGAATCACAAGAAAGGTGGCAAAACCAGTTGTGGACAACAAGAAAAAACAGAGGTTCCATAGCCAGACTCCAGCCAGGGTCATCCCACAAGGACAGCTGAGTAAAGACACTGCTGTCTCTGGCCAAACTGCCACAGCTGCCCACAGAAACTAACTGAGGCAGTATCTGCTGCCACTAGAAAACAGTCTCCACTGTTGCCGCTGCTTTGCATCACTAGCTCCAGATTCAGAACCTCATCTGGTTGTGTCTGATTGCCCAAACCTAAGCCACAGGTCCATGCCTTTGTTCCCACGTTTCCAGAGAAGTCAAGTATCTGGCCTTTTCAACTTCCGTAGGTGAGAAGCAACACCCACCTCCAATTACGACTTGTGCTATGGAGCATTCTGCAAATCAAAGAGTCAAACCCCAGTGTAACACACTTGTGTTTCAGCCACAGAAAGAGAGCTGTCCCCTTGAATAACCCATTCGCCTCCTGGTTCTAATCGTTTATTTTACTATTATATTCCATGCACTGTCCTGGACATGGATATGTGCTATGTACTAATGATGTAAATATTAAGAATACAGGCCGGGCGCAGTGGCTCACACCTGTAATCCCGGCATTTTGGGAGGTCAAGACGGGTGAATCACCTGAGGTTGGGAGTTCGAAACCAGCCCGACCAACATGGAGAAACCCCGTCTCTACTAAAAATACAAAATTAGCCAAGTGCAGTGGCGCATGCCTGTAATCCCAGCTACTCGGGAGGCTGAGGCAGGAGAATCACTTGAACCTGGGAGGCGGAGGTTGCAGTGAGCCAAGATCGTACCATTGTACTCTAGCCTGAGCAACAAGAGCAAAACTCTATCTCAAAAAATAAAAAAATAAAAATTAAAAAAAAATAAGAATACAAGTGCCTGGATAAGTCTTTCTTAAAATGTAGCAATTATGTTGTTCCTCTTTTTGACCCTGTAATGGTTTCCAGTTACTTCAGACTCTTCAACCTAGTATTCAAAAACATTCCATTAATTGATCTATATTATCTATACAGTCTTTTATTATTTTCTAACACAAGTCTTCTATTCCAACTAGGATAGTTATCTTAAAATTTACAAACACCACTTTTTCCCATTCTCTACAAAAGTATCTATCTGTCTCACACACTTTTCCCCATCTTTTACCTGAACTTATCAATTTCCCCTAAGAGCCCCTGCTTCTATTCTTTGCCTTCTTCATGATTCTACCTGAGAATCAATGAAAGTCATGAAGACATCTTAAATTAACGCACCTTTATTGTGAAATCATACAATATTTATGTATACTAGTCGTACCTGCACCTTCATGCATAAATATGCCTTATAGATCCATTTCTACTTTTACCTGTGGATACTTTTACCTGTGGATACTTTTACCTCTCCAAGTAGATGGTAAGGTATTTGAGGCAAGGATCATATTTTCTCCTGTATCCCTTCTGTCTTATTTAGCATGTTAAATGCAGAGTCGAAACTATGTGTCTGTCGAACAGCTGAGCCCATGTCTGGCCAGTTTCAGCTCTCACTACCTGCTTATAAGGAATTGAGGATCTTAAAGCCAATTTCTCTGAAACTTAGTTTGTTTCATTCTCTCCCACAATCACTAACTTCAGGTAAATTCTATTTATCACTTCACAAATGATACAAACTTTATATTGCAGTGGGAATCAGGTAAGAATGACTCAACACAAATTGAGTCATTACTAGAAATTACCTAAAGTGAATGCCGAGGCAATGCCAATAGTGTCATCTTTATAGGGGAAAGATGGCATTATCATAAATTGAAAGAGTAAATTTCTATGTTATGCCATATAATTTTTTCATGCTTTGCAAAGTTAAAACTGAAAAGAATTTGAACTCACTTAAGAATCTGATTATTCTGTCATTGTCACAGAATGACATATTAATTGGGTAAAATTTATTTGCAAAAGGCCCTTGTGAATATAAACGAAATATGTCTTTTGTAAATTAAGTAAAAAATAGATGCCTATTCCTCACACAAAGTTTCTTTCTGATGCTGTCAAAAGCAGTACTTTTTGAGAGAGTGAATTTTGGCAGATGGCATTACAATTCAGATAAAATGAAATAGCCTTGCAAATGCATCCATGTTTCCTTATCATGTGAATGCCAGAGAAATTTTTAAGTTTCTAAATGTTTCTCTTCTAAGTGTCCTCATGAATATAACTTGTGTGAATGCATAAATACTAGATATTAAATTATGACTCTAATGCTGGCTGGCAGACTTAACTGTATGTTGATATCTTTCTGTATAACCAAAGCATATATTCGCTATATCTATAGTACAAGGAATTCAATACAAAGGGATTTAGTAATGCTGAGTTTGAACTCCAACTGAAGAGCGATGTGGAGAGAATTTCAGAGTTCCGGGGTATTCTTCTTAAAGGCTGGATACGTAATGGCTGTTGAATACAGTGGCCAAGTCTTTCCTTGCATGTGGCTCTCCACATTCTCTTACTGCTATTTAGAACTTTAGGAATCCTAAGAAAAGACAGCCCAGAAAGCATATTTCAGGGGATTTCAGCACTTCCATCTCCCACCCTCACCCAAAGAAATTTTAGTTATGACATTGGAAAAGTTAGTTTTCCATTCACTGAGTTGTCTTGAGGATCAAATCAGGTGTTTCATGTAAAGCAATCATTTATGAGATCATTGTCTGATATATAGCATCAATAAATTATATAAATTACAGCTAATTTTAGTACTCCTATGGTGCTAAATAACTGAAGTGAGGCAGGAAGGGGTATGGAAAATGTAAAAGATACTATACTAAA
The DNA here is from genome assembly GCF_006542625.1 of Nomascus leucogenys. Lineage (NCBI taxonomy): Eukaryota > Metazoa > Chordata > Mammalia > Primates > Hylobatidae > Nomascus > Nomascus leucogenys. Next base: position 50,529,781 of record NC_044393.1, read on the forward strand.
TGTGTTGCATTAGAAACATAAGTAGCACTATTGAAGTTAAATACTCTATTTTCTTAATATAGAGAAGCTTCCCCTCCACCCCCACCCCCACCAGTAAGAATCGTCAGGTAAAGATTGCCAACACTCTAATCTAATCCCTGCTATAAGTGGCCATTCCTTCATTTGAGCACCTCTGCCCCACTTCTACCATGTCTACATGTGAAGACAACCTACATGTGTGTCTTCAGAGAACTATACAGTGAACCCCTTTACACAGAAAAATGTAAATCCCCAGCTCTCTTCACAGTATTCAATAAATGTTGAATAAATACAAATTTTATAATGTTCAAATTCATTACCAGTAAACGAAAGCATTGATCCATATTTCTCTCTGCTGTGCCATATATAAGCTGATAGGAGAAATGGAAACCAAATAATATCTGTAAATCTCTTCCATTTCTATAATTTTCTTGAGTTTTCTATTGATTTGTATGTATTTTCCTGAAAACATGATATTGGGCACTTTCATTTATAGTAAATTCTATGTCTAATGGGGATTTAAATATATTGCTCTTAGAAAAATGATTTGAGAGGAATTTGGGATCTGTCTCAGTAATGAGAGATTCTGTCTAGATGTCAAATATAAAAGAAAAAGTTTGAAAGTATACAATATGGTGTTCCTTACAAAATTAAACTAAGAAAATTATGAAATGTTACAAAGTATTATTTCATTCATGAATTTAAGAAAATTCTGAAATGTTACAAAGTATTATTTCATTCATGATTTTGTAAAAGGCAATAAAGTATAGTATTATTAGTCTGATAGTTAAAAACACAGCGTCCACATGAGGAAATAAAAGCTACTAAGAGTCTATGTATGTTCCAAAAGCAATGTAACTAAACCTTTAATGGTTTTGCTCATAGTTTTTACTAAAACATTTTCTTTAATCCATATGTGCTTTTCTGACATCTGTGTTGGAGCAATCAAAGGGTAGGAAATTAGCTTTATAGAATATAGCCAATGTCAACTTTTTCTTCTCTCCTCTACCCCAAACCAGCACACTTTGGAAATACCTGAAATGTGGGGCAAACAGCAAACACTCTCACCATAAGAATACCTAACTGAATAAATTATTAAAGAGCATAAAATCACAACAAAGGTATTAATATCACAGGAAGCCAAAATTCCTTGTGCTACCCAAATATCTGTCTAGGGTTGCTCTTCTGAGAAAGGTACAACATTTTATCTCTCCCAGTGCCACAGCGGACACATCATCTCATTCATTCCGTTAACACTTGTCTGTGTTGAGCACCTAACAGTAGGTTCCAGGAACACAAAGACGAGTAAGATATGCTCCCTATCTTCAAGTTTCTCACCGCGAAGAAGACAGAAAACAGACGGTCGTGATATATTCTTTAGAACTCAATAGCAGTCCCCTTTCTCCATGGAATAGTACATTCTTTGTGTCCCTCGTTGTCTTCTCTTTTTCTTTGCCTCCCATGGAGTGCCTTCCAGTCTGTCTTGTGGCATCTGGTCCTACTGAGTTTTTCAACTCTCGCTTCTCACTGCAGAACCATAAATCACAGCAGTTTTAGAACTAATTTGTGTCTCTATTAAGTTGCTGAGTACATGTTAATTTTATTAACACTGATAAAGTAGCTTTCATGTTCTTCATCTTTTATTTATTTCCCAACTGGAAAATATCCTTTTTCTAGCACTGTAATTCTAAAACACAGATTTTATCTTTTACTTTCAAATATTATCTCTAAGTAAAAATAATTGATCTTTGAGCAGAAATAGATTTTTTAATTACTTAAAATTTTTCTTTAAAAAGTCACTGATCAAGGAGAATGTTCTAATGAAAATATCATTATTATCTTAATTATAGTTGTTACTTCACGGACTATATTTGTAGTACCGACGTGATTCTGATTTGTGAACTAATGAAATAATTGTATTGCTCGTTACTCTATATTTTTTCTTTAAAAAGGCCATATCTTTAAAAATAGCCATTTATGTGTATATTAAATAGAAAATATAATCAGAACTGTGTTTGCTTTCAGGTGGTTTTGTAAATGTACTCCAGTTGAATCTCTTTGTACTAGTCAGTGTCTTCTTTATAAATCAGGTCCTTTCTTCCATTTCTGAGACCAAATGGCTAATGTCAATTTAACAATTAACTAAATGTCTCTTTATCCCAAATCCTTCAAGCCAAGTTCCCACAGGAAGAAAAGAATAAAGTCTCCCCCTACTGAATAATTTTCTAATCCTCATTTTCTACACTCAGTGTTATTAGCTCTTTTCCATATTTCAGGTAGTCCCAGGAAGCCTTTTGCTTTCAACAATTATGGGACACATACACTAGTGATTTTTACCTGCCACACACTCTAAGTTTGGACCCAATTTCTTCCTCATTCACTATTCCATCAAGTCCTACTATTGCTGCTATTGTGATTACTACCACTGCCGATGATGATAACAGCGGAGCAACAGTAACGGTGCTAGTAATAATCATAGCAGTACCTACTCTTTATTGAGTGCCAAGCATTGTAGGGCACTCTATATCTCTATTCCTTATAACATCATGCAGAATAAATAAACTGAGGCTTATCCAAGAAAACCCAACACTCAAATCATATTTGACCCCGAAGCCTGTAATGTTTTTGTCAAATATACTTACCTAAATACCTAATTTGATTTTTACTTCATACTGTTTAATAGCCAGGTTGCTATTTGCAAACTACAACTCAGGTGTAAGAATAGATTGATTTTTTTTATTTATTTATTTATTTATTTATTTGAGACAGAGTTTCACTTTTTTGCCCAGGCTGGAGTGCAGTGGCATGATCTCAGATCACTGCAACCTCCGCCTCCTGGGCTTAAGTGCTCCTCCCACCTCAGCCTCCTGAGTAGCTGCAACTACAGGTGCGTGCCATCACACCCAAATAATTTTGTATTTTTTTACAGAGATGGGGTTTCACCATGTTGCCTAGGCTGGTCTCAAACTCCTGGGCTCAAGCAATCTGCCCGCCTCAGCCTCTCAAAGTGCTGGGATTACAGGTGTGAGACACTGCATCCGGTCTATTTTTATTTTCTGTAATTAATATCATCTTGTTTGAAGCCTTCATTGCGGTGATGGAGGGTAAGAAAACTTAAGCTTACTAATTAAAGACTTGCCTGTCTCTTTTACTTTAAATCAGCATTATTTGGGGAGGGTACAAATATTTTGTCAATTTTCAAGTTCAAATTCCCTGTCAGGCTTTTCCCCTAATTGGTGTCTCCCCTCCTCTTCCATCCAAGATGCTGCCAGACAATAAGAGGAATAGGTATCCTGTGGTGATGTGAGTGGGTCTGCGGTCTGCCTGCTGTTTACTATCTTTCCTGGTCTCTGCTGTAGTAGGACTTACACCTGTTCATGTAACAGTGATTATCTTTTGCCCAGAGTTGTAAAGACCTCACACCCTGAGTCCTCACCTCCAAATCTTACCCCCAATCA